>NC_140237.1:9197209-9234709 GCF_949987555.1 Borostomias antarcticus
ACAGTGTACCCAATGGAGAGATTAAAAATGCATGACGACAGCTCACTAATGACTGGGGTTGCCAGTTTTATAAAAAAAATGAATCTAGATTGTCCTCACCAGTAGAGCACTTAGGGTATATGGATTACAAGATTCCTAGCGTTTCACTAGGTGTAAAAGGCTGAAAGGAGAAATGAGAGACACGGCCCAAAGGGGGAATGCAACCAGCCATGCAAGGGAACCAGCCCAGTATACAACCTATCAAATAAGTGCCCAGCAGCCTCAGCGAAGTGCTTATTAAAGGCCAAACATTTTTTGGATCAGAGATTACATGATCATCTACATTAATAGACAAGGGCGGTGGCCTAGAAAGGCCCAGATTACCAGTCACTTCCTTCAGATAACCAGAAGCAACACTCCGCCAGTCCAGATTAAAATCACCCATCACTATCATCTCCGAATTTGAGGACAAAGAGAATATACCAGAGATTCAGTCAATAGCGCTGACCTCTGACCTCAGCCTTGGGAGGCCTGTAGACACCAGTCACAAATAATGAGCTACTAGGCCCCAGTTCAACCTTCAATACAAGCAGTTCAAAACACTTTGGAATAGTAATGACATTTATGACAGAGACAGACAGGCAAGATTTTACATAAATAGCAACCCCACCACCCCTGCCCACTCTATCGATTCTATATAAATTATATTGCTGCAGAGCTACAGAGGAGTCACTATCAGATTGTTTTTAATAGAGTAGATGGGAACATTATTCCAGTGTGTCGTTATTCTCTTCATTTTTAATTATGACGTGTTGGATGCCAAGCACCTAGCTGAAGAAACCTTGTTGTCCATGTTGACTTTGGATGTTTGAGGAGTAATGTAGCATACGCATATCAATACCTCCAACATCTACACTCAACATGGCGTACTCACCTGTACAGCGTCTTCAATGAACACCACCGCCTGCTGGACATACAGCGCCTCATTATCTGTGGGGGGGAGAAAGACACGGGACAGAGACAGGTCAGGACATCAGAGAGGACTATTCAGGTCAGGACATCAGAGGACTACTCAGGTCAGGACATCAGAGAGGACTACTCAGGTCAGGACATCAGAGGACTACTCAGGTCAGGACATCAGAGAGGACTACTCAGGTCAGGACATCAGAGAGGACTTCTCAGGTCAGGACATCAGAGGACTACTCAGGTCAGGACATCAGAGAGGACTACTCAGGTCAGGACATCAGAGAGGACTACTCAGGTCAGGACATCAGAGGACTACTCAGGTCAGGACATCAGAGAGGACTACTCAGGTCAGGACATCAGAGAGGACTACTCAGGACAGGACATCAGAGAGGACTACTCAGGTCAGGACATCAGAGGACTACTCAGGTCAGGACATCAGAGGACTACTCAGGTCAGGACATCAGAGGACTACTCAGGTCAGGACATCAGAGGACTACTCAGGTCAGGACATCAGAGGACTACTCAGGTCAGGACATCAGAGAGGACTATTCAGGTCAGGACATCAGAGGACTTCTCAGATCAGGACATCAGAGAGGACTACTCAGGACACACTGTGTTCACCCACTATAAAATGCGACAACATGCATTTAATACCTCCTATGAAATGGTGACACTCCCACCCTCTCATTACTCATAGATACAGTCCAACACCCCTGCTCTCACCCATTCATCATCATAGTATAGGTGTGTATAGGGGGTTTATATGGTATATACTGTGTAGGGGGGTTTATATTGAGCAGACAGAATCTTTATCCTCATATGGTATAGGGGATTTATAGGGTGTTCATATAGTGGGTTGGATTTATATGATATATAATATACAGTATATGATGTTTATGATGTATGATGTTTGTGACTTGTTTAGAAAGGAGATGCACGTGTGAGTTTTGACGAGTAGTAGTACACGGCCTTCCAAGTTAAATGCAATTATTGCAAGTCGCTTTGGATAAAAGCCTCTGCTAAATGACAAATGTATTGTAATTTATATAGGAGGTTTGTGATGTGCATAGGGGGCTGATATGACTCAGAATCAGATGGTGTACAGTATGTGGGGTTTATATACTGTAGTAAGTATAAACAGGGTTTAGTGTTTATATTATATTGGGGGCTTATAATACTGTATGGTGTGTATATTATCTAGCAATGTAATGGTGTGTGTGTGTGTGGGGGGGGGGCAGTATTTATACTGAGGGGAGTAACAATTCGACTCGGTTACAGTCACCCCCCTAAACTCACTTCACACCCCAAAACGACCCTGCAGCTGGTCGAGCTGAGCCCAACTGTGTATCCCGGACACAGCATCACTGTAACTGGTGTCACTCATAAGTATTGCTTCTGTAAGTAACTGCATTAGTAGGCTACCTACTGTAACCTGTAACTGAGCTGAATTGGTTTTAAACTCACTCCTCAGTATAAATATCGCACACCCGCAGCGCTAAATCACTAGCTTTTCGGTAACGTAGCTGGCTAAAGCGGTGTTTATGTAAGGTTGTCATTTGTTGGCAAGTCAGAGGACCCAAGATTGAACCCAGCGTGTGCAGGTGAGGGTGGAAGCGATACTGATGAGCGACGCAGAATTAAACCTATGACACTTCCAACCTCACTTGCCCATGCTGGGTTTGATCTCGGATCCTCTAATGGACAACACACACCACCGCTCAAAAACACCGTAGGCCTAAACATCAAATATGCTTTGGATAAAAGCATTGGCTAAATGACAAACATATAAAATGTAAATAATTATGATATTTCGAGGTATTTTTTTCCTCATATGAAAAATCCCCTTAGAATGTTAGGAACCCTGTGAAATAAGTTGCTTTGGATAAAAGCTAAATTACTAAAATGTATGTAAATGAGCCAAACATCCTATAGAGACGTATTGAATTAACCTTTGATTCAAGAATAGTTCCACAGCTGGTATAGTTCTGTCAGAGGATTCAGACCCCCTGACACAAACAAAGTTAGATTAAATGTAAACTTGATCTAATCTTGGAAAGGTGAAGCTATGGCCATCTCCACAACAACCGTCCCCATTCACACAACCAACCACATTCACACACGGCTACGCTTGTCTGCTAAGAAGCCATAACCACTCTGCTGTGTGTGTGTGTGTGTGTGTGTGTGTGTGTGTGTGTGTGTGTGTGTGTGTGTGTGTGTGTGTGCGCGCTCGCGCGTGTGTGTATGAAGAACATCAGACTTCATCAGTAACTTAAAGTGTGTCAAATCCAGGGTAACCTTCCTACATACAGTAGCATATAATACTATGAAATGCACTTTAAACTCACTACACTTTAAAAGGCCAAAACTGTATAGTTTTCCCCTATAAAAGGAGTTGCTGAAGGAGTTATGTTCCAGGTTCAGATGAATATTCGTTTCCCTCCTTATTTTGAATAGGCTATGCTTTCCTGCCCCTAGAACTATGTTGTAGTTTGACACAGGATGACTCAGTAGACCTACGCCTGTATGTGTGTGTGTGTGTGTGTGTGTGTGTGTGTGTGTGTGTGTGTGTGTGTGTGTGTGTGCGTGTGCGTGCGTGTGTGTGTGTCAGAGTGTTTCATGACTGGGCGTTTCTGACAGCTAAAGCGGTCATTCTGGGGGCAGATCAGACTTCTGGGTTTCACCAGACAGTCTTCCTGACGGTGATAGCTGCTGAACAACACTAGTCTACTATCGTGGTTCAGAGAGCCTGGCTAAGATCAGTGACCGTGTAGCCTATAGGCTACAGTTGACTGTATCATATTATAATATAGACCCGAACACCATTCAACACTGTAACTAAAAGTATTTCAACCATATGGACATAAACCCGAACACCATTCAATAAATAGGCCTAGCCTAATAAAATGGTGTTCCACTCAAATACAGCGTTATTTGAATGTATCATTGCAATAAAGCAGATCCCATATTTACAGGTAGGCTATGTGGTCCGTGTCTGTCTGCTTGACTTGCATGCTCACCTGACCGAGGCAAAGAGTTCACCTTCACTTACCGCCTTCGATACTGCAGGACCCCTCAGACACCGAGTAAGACAAGCGTCTTGTGTTTGGAGATCCCGGGTCGAGGTGTGTGTGAGATCCCGGGTCGAGGTGTGTGTGATCATTGTCCGGGGAACCGTAATCTGGCGAACCGCGATTAATGCTGCCGGTGAGTAGAGGCTCAGATTCCATAAAGTTGTTGACCGGAATAAACACTCAGGTCTTTCTTACTGTAGCCTACTTAAAACGGTTAAAACTGAAAGGTAAACTATAAGCGGTCTCTCCGACACGAAAAGGCAAACCTTTTAGGCTACGTCAAGAAAAAAGTTCGAAAACGAGTCTTTTCACAATAGCTTCCTCACAACAGCAAGCTTTGGGGAAATCTGTTTTTAGGAAACGTCCATGCAGTCTAGCCTACTCCTCCCTCTCCGTCCTAAAGTATCACTTTACAACTGCCACGGCTCGGTGCGCAGCTCCAAACCTGTCACGGCGTAGAGCCCTTGACAGAAACAGGAAACTATATATGGCACAGCATTTAAATGAAGGTTAACTCTTT
Source organism: Borostomias antarcticus (assembly GCF_949987555.1). NCBI lineage: Eukaryota > Metazoa > Chordata > Actinopteri > Stomiiformes > Stomiidae > Borostomias > Borostomias antarcticus. The sequence goes on from NC_140237.1 coordinate 9,201,746, forward strand.
CCTACAATAATAGATATACTTTAGCTCAGTAACCTAATATAAGCTATATGTGATAATGTAGCCCTGCCATTGACATGCCCAGGTGTAGGCCTAGGCCTATGGTGACTAAAGAAGTAGCCTACTGTACTCTGAGTAGGTATAGCAAGAATGTGACCGTTTTTACATTAGTGGTGTCTAAAGAAGTGGGTATATTATTTTCCATTATGTTTGCTGTTGTCTGTTTACTTATTACCTTGATCTACTAATCTCATTCACCTCTATTTGTTTTTTCTCCCTACTGTTTGAATAGATACACTAGACTGGTGAATGGTTGTAACAGTTTATTGGTCGAACAGAACATGACCATCCATGACGGGAAAGAAGTTATTCACTTTGGGAGGTCAACTGTATCTATCTTAACTTCCTAGGACAGACAGTGACCCAGATTATCAGAATAACTACATTATTCTGTATTATACACACTAATATGATACTACATTATTCTGTAGGCTACTATACACAGCAATACATGTGCACAGGCGCACACACAAACACACACACAGTGATCAGGGTAACAATATACGGTTCAACTGGAAATACTCACTTTGATAGAACATGTGACTAATGGGTCTGGAACATTTCTGTGTACAACACACTCAAGCACGGTGTGTGTGTGTGTGTGTGCGTGCGTACGTGCGCATGCCGTATGCTTATGTGTATACAGTACAGTAAGGCTGTGTGGAGTTTTATTGTCTTTTAGTATCAGAAGTAGTCTGGAATTTGTTAGACAGCTTGGGTTGTCCAGCAGGACACTGGCTTTGATTGTTGTCTGGTCTGCTGCCTCTAGACTTGTTGCTATAGACAGGCAGCTCACAGGTCATGGTTGTTTCCTGCTTCCATTTGGGACACCTGAGAACAAGAAACACTAATAATCAATAATCAATACAATGCCTAATCAGATCTGCATATCTGATTATCATTACAGTTCCTCATCTGGTACATTTCACCCAATTATCAATACCTGGTTAATAATACACCTGAATGATCAGCTCTTCAAATGTTTTTCTATTCATTCCACCAGGTTAAAAATCTCACCTGGGTATCAATCTCATATGGTTATCTGTCTCACCTGTGTATCTACCTGGGAATATAGGGTCGAGGTCTGTTTTAGATAATTAGGGGGCCAAGCACCGAAAGTGCGATGGCACCCTATTGTAATTGTAGGCTTTATTATTATTTTTCTGCAATGGAAGTCTATGGCAGCCCATAGAACCGTACGGTTAAAAGTTGTGAAAATTGGCACACTAATTCAGGACAATCCCATGACCCTCGTCCTCAAATCTCATGTCAACACCTCAAACACTCTGTCAAAGTTGGAGGTGCATTTGTGCACCCGACTTTTGACCCGTAAGCCCAGTTTTAAAAAAATGAGGTACCGTTGGATTCCTTGGCTCAAGCAGAGTTCAACTCATTTCCTCATGATTTAATTTAATTTAACGTAATGTACAGTATTTCCTCCTAGGAATTTTCACCGATGTGCACGAACTAGGTAGGCACAATTTCTAGACCAACGTCTACAAAAGCCATGGGTGGAAATTTTGTAGATAAAAAAAACAAAAAACTACGAGCCAATGAAAATTATAAAAGTGTTCTGAACAGTTGGACGGAATACCACAAAACTTTGTACGCATGACACCACACATACACGGAGGCTAACCCTCCATTATTGGCCCGATCAAATGACAGGGGCACTAGAGAGCTCATGCATATTTTTCCCAAACTTTGTATCTTGTTGCATGGGCTTGCCTAACATTCACGGGAGAAATATGAAGCTGATTGACCACAGGCAATGTGGTTTTTGGCAAACCAAAATGTTTAAAAGACGCAAAAACACAATCGATTGCTGTAGCGCCCCCGGTGTCCAAATGGGGTCCAAATTGCTTATGTGAGTAGGTCATGGGATGCTTGACAACGTACTAATTGGACACGAAAGCGACAGATTCAATTTTGATATAAGTATTTTTGTATCATATTTTCATTGACATTTTCAATGACCACATAAGCTCAAATGTGGCTATGGCGTGTTTCCTTGGTTGCCTTTGATGTGCTCCTTGTGCTTGATGCTTGGCCCCCATATCGCTGCTTGCAGCTATATTGTTGTCATTGTATTTAATTGTGTTAAATGTACGAATGTGATTTTATATTGCTTTATTGATTTTACATTGTTTTAAATAATGATGTACTGTATGCTATGTAACCAGGGCACCACTGTAAATGAGATCCTGGTCTCAGTGGGCTCCCCTGGCTAAATAAGGGTAAAATAAATATAAATAAAATAAATAAAAACTACATATCTCACCTGGGTATCAATCTCACCTGGTTATCTATCTCACCTGGTTATCAATCTCTCCTGGGTATCTATCTCTCCTGGGTATCCATCTCACCTGGGTATCCATCTCACCTGGTTATCCATCTCACCTGGTTATCCATCTCACCTGGTTATCCATCTCACCTGGTTATCCATCTCACCTGGTTATCTAGCTCACCTGGTTATCTAGCTCACCTGGTTATCTAGCTCACCTGGTTATCCATCTCACCTGGTTATCCATCTCACCTGGTTATCCATCTCACCTGGTTATCCATCTCACCTGGTTATCAATCTCACCTGGTTATCAATCTCACCTGGTTATCAATCTCACCTGGTTATCAATCTCACCTGGTTATCAATCTCACCTGATTATCTATCTCACCTGATTATCAATCTCACCTGGTTATCTATCTCACCTGGTTATCAATCTCACCTGGTTATCAATCTCACCTGGTTATCAATCTCACCTGGGTATCTATCTCACCTGGTTATCAATCTCACCTGGTTATCAATCTCACCTGGTTATCAATCTCACCTGGTTATCAATCTCACCTGGTTATCTATCTCACCTGGTTATCAATCTCACCCGGTTATCAATCTCACCCGGGTATCTATCTCACCTGGTTATCAATCTCACCTGGTTATCAATCTCACCTGTTTATCAATCTCACCTGGTTATCTATCTCACCTGGTTATCTATCTCATCTTGGTTATCTATCTCACCTGGTTATCTATCTCACCTGGTTATTTATCTCACCTGGTTATCGATGCACCTGAACTGCCAGCTCCAGTGGGTGTTGTAGAGGAAAGGTCGGAGGTCAAAGCGGTTGTCGTCAGGGCTGTAGCTCTCGGCGTGGTAGGAGGGTGTGGCCGTGGTCATCTTGTGGCGGTTCACAGAGTACATCCTGAAGAAGTGCTTCACCTTGCTTGCCACCTGGGGAGAGGAGGGAGAGACACAGAGAGCTATCAACGCTGTTCCTTTCCGTGATAGAAGACATGTGAATCAATTTTTGCCAACCATGTGAGTAGACTGTACACCACAGTAGACTGAACATCACACACGTTCCAAGTAATGGTATGACTAGAGAGGAATGTTACTCATTCTACTTCCTGGTTTCTCAGTCTTGGGCTTCCCAATAGGAATGAGGAAGTAAGGTGACACAGGAGGAGGAGACTGGGGTTTGAATTCACCAGGGTCCCATCAGAACTCTTTAACCAATCAGAGCTCTTCACCAGGGCCCCATAACCAATCAGAGCCATGGTAATGACCTGCAGAGGGGAGAGGGCCTCCTTCCAGGTGTGGATGAGTTTACAGAACATGCTGTAGGGACCACACTTGGAGATCTTCCTCAAACGGCCAATCACGGACAGCTCAGAGTAGGTCATCCCCATATCAGCCTGGGGAGAGAGGGAGAGCGTGGAGGAGGAGAGTGAGGGGGAGAGAGGGGAGGAGGAGAGTGAGGGGGAGAGAGGGGAGGAGGAGAGAGAGGGGAAGAAAGAGAGAGAGTGTTGCATGAGGCAGGACAGTCAGGAGCAGGTCATATTACACCATAAACAGGGAGGCTTCATGTCCAGTCCCTGACCCACATGCCAACATGCCACCAACATGGAGCAGCCAGACCAGCAACCCAGATGGCTGGATATGGGTCGACCATAACATCCGCTTGGGCAGATGAATGAAGCAAAAAAGAGGGAGGCGTGTCAGTTAATCACATAGTACATAAATAAGAAATGAAGATGTGCTACAAATGTGTGTTCATAGCCTGCAATATTAATGACAAAACCAATTTAGATAATTTCCCAAACAGTGGACAATTTTCGATTACGTACTGTTGGTCTTCCATTAAGGCGATGAGATTGCTATTGTCACAGAGTCAACCGTGACTGCGGATAAAATCCCTCCCCAAAAAAGAAGAGAGGACCTCCATCAGATTCTGAAGATCATGAGAGTGGAGGCAGAGACTATTATTAAGCTGAAAACAGAACCGACGCTCGAGCCGGAGAAGCCGATTAGCTAGCTCAGCTTCAAAGACAAATAGCACACAGACATTTGACGAGGGGGAGCTTTCTTTCACGATGCTGCTGCCTGATCAGTTTTATAGTGAATTTATATGACCGGTTGGTGCAGCGGTCTTAAAGATATGCCCAGACAGTGACGACTGATTTCGTTTACAGCCATTGATAAAATTGGCTCCAGAGGACCAGGGTGAGAAGTCGCCAGTTGCCGTGTGGCAGGTTCACACCCAGCAGTCAGCAAAACAACCCGGTCAGCACAACGAGCCAGTCAGTCAGCAACACTTGGCTGAGGTCGACTACACTACTAGCACCTTGGTGTGGCCTGGTCAGTCCTATTCACCACAGGGGCTAAGGTTTGACCTGGGCTTAGTGAAGTATTTCAACTCACACACACACACAGACATACTCCAGTCCTGGGCTCAGATCCCCTCCCCCTCAGCCTAACCCGGGTCCGTATCCTTTTCCTAACCTCCCCCTACCCCAACCCCTGCCTCTATCTGGGCCCAGGCACACTCACGCACACACAGAGACACACCAGTGTTTGCCATACCTCTCCCATGATGCTCTTAGCCTTTCCTGCTCTGAAAATGTAAATTAATGTAATTTATTGCTTTATAAATGTTCTTAGCTGTTAGACAAATATATTCCAGGAGCTTGCTCCAGGTTGCCTGTTTTAATATCTGTGTTGCTTTTATGGCTCTCTTCCCTCTCCCTAGTGCCTCTCTCTCTCCCTCCTATCTTCTAACCAGGTCCAGTGGATGCCCCACTGTCACCAGCAGACCACCCTGAGTCCGATAGATACCCCTGTGTCTGCTGTGGATGTCGTAGCATTTAGTTAACACACACACACACACACACACACACACACGTACACACAGACATACATGTCTCTCCGGTGATGTTTTTAGCCTCTCTTACTCTTAAATGTAATTTAATGTAATTTATTGCTTTATAAATGATCTTAGCCGGTAGACAAACATACTCCAGGAGCTTGCTCGATCGCCTTGTTGAGAGGGGTCAGGGAAGAATTTTTTACAGCTCACTTATCTGGCCCCTGGGTGATACTGGTTTTTTGCTTCCCTCTGGAATATGTAGGGGTGGGTCGTATGCCCACCTCCCTTGTTCTCTGTAAAGCGCATTGTGTTGCCTCTGGGTATGAAATGCGCTATACAAATAAAGCTTTGATTGATTGAACTACGTTCTTACCTCATCAGTCTGCGCCACTTGTCCATTCAGGAGGGGTTCCAGCTCAGCAGTGGGTGGGGCAGCTAGGACACTACAGACACACGTGGATCCTGTTAAAACACTCTAGATATGCGACCTCCCTCCCTCCCTCCCTCCCTCCCTTCCTTCCTTCCTTCCTTCCTTCCTTCCTTCCTTCCTTCCTTCCTTCCTTGTAGTAATCTTTGACAGGACAGGAGGTGAATCCCTGTGTTCCTCTACACCACTGTCACCCAACTAGCCATGTCAGATCAGTGATTTGGGATTGAGGTAATACACAGTCCCAGGTCATTTCATCCAGCAAAATAGCCCTGTTGTATCTGTGACATGTGGGAGTGGCTACGGGGCGTGGTGGTTTAGAGTAAAGGTCTGGGGCGTGGTGTTTTAGAGTTAAGGTCTGGGGTGTGGTGGTTTAGTGTTAAGGTCTGGGGTGTGGTGGTTTAGCGTTAAGGTCTGGGGTGTGGTGGTTTAGAGTTAAGGTCTGGGGTGTGGTGGTTTAGTGTTAAGGTCTGGGGTGTGGTGGTTTAGTGTTAAGGTCTGGGGTGTGGTGGTTTAGTGTTAAGGTCCGGGGCGTGGTGTTTTAGCGTTAAGGTCTAGGTCATGGTGGTTTAGCGTTAAGGTCTGGGGTGTGGTGGTTTAGTGTTAAGGTCTGGGGTGTGGTGGTTTAGTGTTAAGGTCTGGGGTGTGGTGGTTTAGTGTTAAGGTCCGGGGCGTGGTGTTTTAGAGTTAAGGTCCGGGGTGTGGTGGTTTAGCGTTAAGGTCTGGGGTGTGGTGGTTTAGCGTTAAGGTCTGGGGTGTGGTGGTTTAGTGTTAAGGTCCGGGGCGTGGTGTTTTAGCGTTAAGGTCTAGGTCATGGTGGTTTAGCGTTAAGGTCTGGGGTGTGGTGGTTTAGTGTTAAGGTCTGGGGTGTGGTGGTTTAGTGTTAAGGTCCGGGGTGTGGTGTTTTAGAGTTAAGGTCCGGGGTGTGGTGGTTTAGCGTTAAGGTCTGGGGTGTGGTGGTTTAGCGTTAAGGTCTGGGGTGTGGTGGTTTAGTGTTAAGGTCTGGGGTGTGGTGGTTCAGAGTTAAGGTCCGGGGTGTGGTGGTTCAGAGTTAAGGTCTGGGGCGTGATGGTTTAGCGTTAAGGTCTGGGGTGTGGTGGTTTAGAGTTAAGGTCTGGGGTGTGGTGGTTTAGTGTTAAGGTCTGGGGCGTGGTGGTTTAGTGTTAAGGTCCGGGGCGTGGTGTTTTAGCGTTAAGGTCTAGGGCGTGGTGGTTTAGCGTTAAGGTCTGGGGTGTGGTGGTTTAGCGTTAAGGTCTGGGGCGTGGTGGTTTAGTGTTAAGGTCCGGGGCGTGGTGTTTTAGCGTTAAGGTCTGGGGTGTGGTGGTTTAGCGTTAAGGCCTGGGGTGTGGTGGTTCAGAGTTAAGGTTGGGTGAGACCTTCTGAGCGCTGTGAGCTGGAACTGCTCCACACAGTACTGCAGGAAGCTCTTCAGGTCCGTCTTACTGACGCCCCCGATGGGGTTGATGTCGGCGCTGGAGCAGTCGTACTTGGTGAAGTAGCCCGTCAGGCTGCGGGGGCGGGGAGGAGAGACAGGAACCAGAGAGAGGGTTAGAGAGGGATGTAGACGGGAGTCATTCTGCTAGGGTCAAATACATGCATGTCTTGGTATTGTAGTTTTGTGTGTACTGTAGATGCAGAGTTCCTTCCTGTGAGCTCAGCCCCATTCCAGCCCCAGTCTCACCTCTCGTCCACGTTGGCTGAGCCCAGGACCAGCAGACCTCCAGGCCTGCCCAGAGCCCACAGGCTGAGCTGAGCAAACAGGTAGGCCAGGATCATCCTGACACGGGCCTGGTGGGGATTGGACAGGGGGGGGGGGGGTTAAGGGAATGGACTCATACATGCATGCTCCGGCTGTCAACGCTAACGCACGCAAATTAATCATTTTACCAAATTTGAACCGAGCTTCCTCCTGTAATTCCAAACTCGAGTGTTGACCTGGATGAATTACTGAAAGGATGTGAAACACGGATACGTTATTTTTGCGTTTCACATGCCTTTCGGTAGCTAATTCAGCCAGGTAAACACTCGCGTAAACACTCCCTGATTATAACACGCAGTGTTATATTCCAGTACCTTGAACATGTTGGCATTCAAGTGAAATGCCTTTCTTTTCTTCTGGCTAGCTAGTCTTACCTCACAAGGAACTGGATCTGCATCTGCCGTGCAGCCCTCTCCTTATCAGACAATCCTGGCTATCTAGCTACCGTAGGCCTAAAAAGATAATGTGTCTTGAAATACCGTAAAATGCCATAAAATGGTTTAAAATGACAATATTATAGTATTCATATAACAAGTAAATATGAATTGCATGATTCAATGTTGAAAATGTGGCACAACAAAGCTACTGTCAGTATAAAGGGTGACATTGTGGAAGGCCTATAACATGAAACTCTTGTTGTGCTGAAGGACTGAAGCGTGATACTGAATGACACATTTCCTACATAAACATGTTAACCAGGCAGTTCCTTGGCCACCTATATAAAGTAATGACCTTGACCTATAAATATTATCCTTACCTTTCATATTTCATATTACTTTTTATAAAATATTTACATTAAAAGTATTCTTTCTGTGTTGTACTGAATTACATGTATTTTTGTTCCAAAGGTTATTAGAAGGTGAAAAGGTGAAATCATCATATTTCAGAGAGATTTTCTCACCTCATGATATTAATAGAGGGTCTTCAAGGGTTCTTCTTTGAGATACCAAACACTGTTACATGATTACCATCATGTGATATGCTTTAAAATAGCTTTTGACCTTTGTTATACTGAATAACATTGATGAATGCAAAAGTTGGGACAAAAGTTATTCAAATCAAATTATTATTTAGGTACTGTATGTCGCCCATTTTTCTATATATTGTTGCAAACACTAACACAATTATGCCAAAGGTATTCATTTATGTTTTTAGGATGAATTTCTACTTTTTAATATCACTTTTTCACTTTTCATAATATCATTTTTTTTACTGAGACAGTTATACTGAATGACATGTTGACACTTGTTGACACTTTAGAGCTCAATAGCTTCCTTAATTTAATACTTTGCAACACACATATTTCTGTGTCAAAAGAAGGCTAACAGTTTAATGATTTAGTATTATAAAATACATATCTTTCTATGTTAAATGGATGTCCTCGGGACACCAAATTTACACATCACATCTTTGAACCACATAAATACATACACACATGCATACATACAAACATAATTAACTCAGACACTGAGAAAGGAACATTGCACACACACACACACACAGACACACAGACACACACACACACACACACACACACACACACACACACACACACATACACAGTGCTAACTCTAGCGTTTAACAGACACTACCGTTTAACAGACACTACAGTTTAACAGACATCAGTGTGAGCACGTCTGTGGTTAGTGTGTGAAAACGTTCGCACAGTGTGATCGACAGATGAGAACCAGCTTTAGGCCACACCCTAATACTGAGAAATACTTGGGGTGCACTTGATTTGGTTCCCTCTAGACAAAATCACAAATGGGACAGTCCTAAGAGTGCTGTGACCTAAATCCGACCCACCTGTACGTTCTGCAGGGCCAGGTTCTCCCTGCTGCTGCCCCCATTGGCACGGAACTGAGGATATTTCCCTGTTACCATGGAGAAGATTCCCAGAATGCCCTTCACCGCCATGTCAATGTTGATGTTCATGTGAGAGCTGAGGAAGACAGGCCACACAACATCCTGACTGGCTGCTGCCGGGTGGACACAGATTATTTTCCACCAATCAGATCATGCTCTCTTCCACCGATATGATTTGCAAACCTGCAAAACGGATCGGTTAGAGATTTGACTGGCTGGCTGTGCTCACCTGCCGATCTGATTGGCCAGCTCCGTGGCCCTGTTGCGTGTGTCTTGGGAGGAGTTCTCGCTGGCCATGTAGCAGGTGGTGAAGAGGCGGCCGCACAGCTCCCGGGGGTCCTGGGGGCAGTAGGACACGTCCCCAACCACACGCTGCACATCTTCCAACACCTGACTGTCTTGGGGGTGGGGGGGCGGGGGTCGGTTATAATCTAACACCCCCCTGGAGCAACCAGAACTCCTCACAGTCGCCTCTGGCTCCAGCTCTAGTGTTACTCCGAGGGAAAAGTGCATGGATGAATATCCGCATACTCACTGTCATCTCTGACTGCCTGGCAGACCAGCTCACACATGGAGTAGACGATGCAGGCTGTGGACGAGCTGTCCACCCCCCCACTCAGGGGCAGCAGGAAGCCAGCCTGGGGGAGTAGGGAGGGGGTTCAAGTTTTTATGCAGGCGTGCACTCGGCTACAATGGAAGCCCTAAACGTGCTTTTACAAGACAGGAAGCACAGGGTGTGATCTTACCGGTCTGCTCTCCAGTGAAATGTAGGAATGCAATCCGAAACCGAATGTTGAAACAAAAGTTCCATTCGAATCAAATAACCCTTTCACACTGTAAACTTTCACATTAGGCTGCGCTGCAGAGAGTGGGAGGGCGGCTTGAAAAGCAGCTGATCACAATTAGGCTGCAAATCCTGACCTCACGTTCGAGTTTTGCTTGCTCGCTACTATTAGATAGATAGCTACTAACTATTTGTAAAGCAGTATCTTTGTAATCTTTTAGAACAACAATGGTTCATACTTTTTCCAATGTCTTGACTTCCCCCATTCACCTCCATAGTAGACGTCCAAGAGGGCAGAATAACTAACTAGCTCAGTACTGAGGCGATCAGGGAAATGATAGTCTCTACATGTCAGGTGCAGATAGTAAGATAACTGAGAATAGTCCCTAAAGTCCAATAGTGAATCAATCAATCAATCAATCAATCAATCAATCAATCAATCCATCCATGTCTTCCTATCTTGTATCTACATGTCCTTTCCTGGTCTTGTCTGTGAGCAGGTCAACAGGGTCTCACCTGGCCGCTCCTGCGCAGGTAGTCCCACAGCCAGCAAGCTGGACCCAGACTGGACAGGAAATGGGACAGGGAGAGGGGACAGGAAATGGGACAGGGAGAGGGGACAGGAAATGGGACAGGGAGAGGGGACAGGGAGAGGGGACAGGGAGAGGGGCACGTAGTTAAACAATCCTGCTCTTCATTTTGACATTTTGTTCTAAAAGTGATATTTGTGGTCTCTCACTACATTGCTTACCCCTAGAGGTTGAATTCTGCCACTGAAATTCATTATGTATCTTTTTAGACTTTTTGGCAACTTTTACCTCTGCCCCAGCGACAGCGCCGGGTGAGAGGTCATGTTTTTGGTGGTGTGCATGCGTGGGTTTGACTTTTAGCAGGATTACGCAAAAACTACCTGACCGATTTTCATGAAACGACATTTTGGAGCGTATCAAAATCAGGGGTCGGTTCCACACGCCACCCAAACGCAGCCGGACTGGCCATTCACTTCCTTTGGTTGTTTGGACTAAGATTACGCAAAAACTATCAAACTGATTTTTATGAAACTCTGTGGAGGGGTGTACCATGGGCCGCCTTAGAACCCATTAAAGTTTGGAGTAGATCCGAATCATGGGCCGGATCCACGAATGAAAACAAAACTTATAATGAAGCCAGCTCCCTGTGTGGGGCTGTGACCCGTTGGGCGGCTTCACAGAGCCGACCAAATTAAGCCACCCATTCACCTCCAATCGTTTTTACCTCCGCCCCTGTGAATCACGGGGCGGGTCCACGAGCCGCCCAAACACGGCCCGGACGGCCATTCACCTCCGTTCATTTTTTGGACTAGGATTACGAAAAAAATAGCAGACTGCTTTTCAGCATGGCGTGCACAGAGCCACAGAATGCATTCAAGGGCGGAGGTCTGACATTTTGAAGGAGTTGGGCAGGATCCTCGATCGTTATCTTACTGACTGACTGTACAGAACCTGCCTGTCTAGTTTCAACACTCATCAGACAGAACACCAAGCCTACTTGGCTTAAAAGATTTATCTGTAGGGAATTGGGTTGAACACTGGCACAGTGGCGATGTCACACCTGATCTCCTCCTCAGGGGTGTGGAACTGCCACTTGATTGGCTGGTGGGTGGGGAGGAAGACATCGTCTCCCTCTGATAGGCTGAAGTCCACCTTGACTCTGTGGCATGGCCTGGGCTCGCTCTCCTGGACACAGAGACACAGAAGGGCTCAGAGGACGCATAGAAGAGACAGAGACAGATCCTTCCTCCCCTGGCTGATCTAATATGACCCGACAGGTGAAAGCGTACTGGAAGTTCTTCACTTCGTCTGTCACTCATCCTGTCACATCATCTGATTTGGAGAAAATCTGTGATTTCTCCAAAGGAGGACGAATAAAGAAGGACTTTCAGGAGGATTTCAACATGGCAGAGGACACACTACCAGCCAGACACCTGAAATGTCACGCAAGCTATTTTCAGTCTGGGTCAATATCCTCTTGGGGGGGGGGGGTAGACAGAGAGATAGATAGAGAGAGGAGGGTGGGAGAGAGAAACAGGGGGAGAGAGAGAGATAACGAGATATATAGGTTCAGTATGCAGTATTCAGTATAAGATTAAAGATGGCGGCAACGGCAACTCACCATGTGAGGATGACAACGTTCCCCTCTGTAGCTACGCACATCCTCCAGGTCCAGGGTGGCTGTCACCACCTCCTGTAACACACACACACACACAGACACACACACACACGATCAGGAAGTGTATCTAAGGACAGACAGTAAGATCTGTGTTTGCTATGTGGGCGGGTCCACCTCATCCAGGACAGTCTGACCTCAGGATGCCCCCTGCGGTGTTGCGTAACATGCTGACTAGACCGACCCAGGACTGATCCATACCAGCACACATCCCAGGAGGACCCCCAGCTACATCCCTAACCCCTCCTCTGCTCCGCTAGTCTGGACCTGCACTCTCTCTTCCTGGTTCCTCCCTATTATCCTGAGTCAACTGTCTTGTGTACTGAACTGTCTCGTTCACTCAACTGTCTTGTTTACTGAAGTGTCGTCCCGGCAAATGAGTGCTTTGTGTTTTCCCAGGAAAGGAAGGAAAAGAAAGGAGAATGGAGGGGTGAGAGGAAGGATGCAAGGATCCTTTGAAGTTTGCCTTGCAACCCTGCTGCCCTGACTTCCTGTTCAGAGTCAAAGAGTATAAAGAAGAAAGCATTAGACACTTTATTTTCAAGCTAGCCCAGTAACCAATGGCGACTCTGAGGTAAAGCAAACGTGCGAACGCTGCTCAGAAATGTCAGGACTGCTAGCACGTCACGTTGGTATAGCAACAACAGACCATGACATCACCCAGGACACTTTTTTGGCAACCAGACATTATTTGGCATGACAGCTCCCATGTGATGTCAGTCACGAGTCACGTGTGTGACGTACCTGACGCCTCCTGCTTTACATTCTTTATCATGGGACAGGAAGTCATGCCTTTGAATGCTCTTCGCCCTTTTCTCACCACGTCCTCCAGGGAGAACTGTGTCCCCTGGGAGACGATGTCCCCGTTGATGGCGATCATGGCACAGCCATCGTAGTACAGCCGGTCACCGTCACAACCCTTCTGGTTGGCAAACAGGTAGATCCCTCCGCTCTGCACGATACAAGAAACAAAAACAAATCACTAACTATGCAGGGCTACGCTGCCATTTCAGTGGCTCAACAGCTCCCCCTGCTGGCTGTAGCGGATGGCTTCATAACTGAGCCTTAATAGTATTCTTAGTACTGTAGGTACTTTATTGATCAGTGGGAAATTGCATTGCTACAGCATCGACAAAAAATAAAGTAACACAATCCAGACTAAATACAAATTTACAATAGATACAAAATATGCAATGGTGCCAATAAACAAGTCTATAACAGTAGGTAGATTTGTTAGCGTGCCTAAATTGTGCAAACATGCCTAATGTGTGCAAGATTCAAGTGTCATTCAAGTAGGTAAGTATGCTTGTATGTTTGTAAAAGTAAGCACATGTCTTTTTCAAGGAGCCTAAGCACCTACTTGATCACATACACACTTGGAACTGGTATAACCATTGTGGCTGACATCAACTGCGTATACTGTGTGTGTGTGTGTGTGTGTGTGTGTGTGTGTGTGTGTTTGCGTGCGTGCGTGCGTGTGCGTATTACCTTGGTGGTGGCTGACCTGACCAGGTCGACTCGCTGGTCAGCCTTGCGTAGCTCGTGGTAGCTTGCCGAGGAGTTGGTGAAGATCTCCACTCCGTCCAGACCCATGTCCACATGAGGACTGCACAGCAGAACAGAGCACCATCAGATACCCACTACTGGAGCATTCAGCTCCAATACACCCGAAAATACACCAGAAAACAAGCATTAGTAGGGAAGCGTGTGCATTCTATGACCCAACGCTCCCTCTCTACCTCCTGGGGTTCCAGAGCTCAGCACACATCTCACTGCCCATGCAGGTGTCCAGGGTGGAGAGAACAGCGTCTCCAAATGGAACAGTAGTCTACAATGAAGCAGAGTAGAGCAGAGTAGAGCAGAGAAGAGCAGAGTAGAGCAGCATTGAGTCCAGTTCAATACCACAGAACAGAGTAGGCAGCTTTACACGCCCATCTTTAACAGGAAGTGGTCACTGGACATTTCTCCTCTTCCTTGTGCCAAACCTAGTCAACAGGACCGGGGGGCAGCTACACGCTCCTACAGGAAACTCCCAGAAATTTTCTGAAACCTGCCAGTCGTGGCAGAAAGACTCGGCAAATCCTCTTATCGCTGATCGCAGAGTGCATGCACACCGACCCACTGGGGAGGGGTGGGACTACTTTACCTGCCCCGTCACATCCTGCAGCATCCTGGGAAGGAAGTACTCCTCCACATGCCTGTAGAGAGAACACACAAGATACATGTAAGACACAAGGGTTCCACACACCATCATCCACCATGCTAAGCAGGTTACATACACACAGACACCGGGTCATCTCTGGGATGGTGCAGACCAGAGGTTCTCTTGTGACACACACCTGGGCTGGTTCCAGGGAGAGAACCAGCGAAACTCTCGGTTGTTGCCGTAGTTGGCCAGAAGCATCTTGGGACGGATCAGCAGGATCCTCCTACAGACACGCCGTCAGAGACAGAGACAGCGACACCGTCAGAGACAGACACGCCGTCAGAGACAGAGTATGAACCCCGCATGTTTAGATTGTTTCAAGAGAGAGAGGCTAGTATGTGTAGAATGTTTCGAGAGAACGACCCGACTCTGGAGAGAAGCTCTGTATTGTAGGTGTAGACGGGAGAAACCCTAGTATGAGAGGCTAACATTTTTATTTGTTTTCAATTTTATTTGGAAGGGACCATGTGCAATTAAAACATAAATGTAAAAACATTTGATGCATCGCACCAGAGTTAGCCTTAGGCTAATTTGCATCTGCAGTCCCTGTAAACAGGTAACAGATAAAAACAACAAACATAATAAGTAAAACAGAGTACAATACAGATGACTTAGCATTACATTAAGACACTCACTCTTTCACATTCATCAGTCATAGCAGCACATCCAGTCACACAACCACACTCATTCACAAACCCACCTAACTGATTAGTGATTGCAGTGTTGAGTAGATTTAAGATGACTTTTTAGGTTGGTTTTAAAGCTGCTAAAAGAACCGCTAATCTTTATGTCATCAGTAATGGCATTCCATTGTGTACTGGCTTTAATGGAGAAAGCTACTTGCCCAAATCACATCAGACGGTCAGTAACGTTACCTGTTGAGGAAGACGACCCGGCAGTTGTAGCGGACGTTGTGATGCATGACAGGCCTGGGAGAGACGAGGAGGAACGTGGCCAGGGTCAGGGTTAGCACTGTGGTCACACACACACAGACATACACTGTACACTCACTGTACAGTATGATATTATTTCTTGGTCAGACAGGTGCGAGGTGCTTCCACTGACATGCCCACGTCACAGATGACGTCCTGGGTGAGAGGAGACTCCAGCAGCCTCTTCAGGACCTGGAAGCAGTGGAGCAGCGTGTCCGACTCGTAGAAGTGGTCCGCACAGCCGTAGCCACTGAGAGAGGGGGAGGAAGGGAGGAGGGGCAGAGGAGAGGTTTACAAAGAGAAGAGGGCTATCACAAGAAAATACTTCAGACCCAGAATGCTGCAGCAGCAACATAGAGCATATGACAGCTGTGGAAAAGACCTTCAAAATCTGGACAGCAGGCTATAGGCCACTGTACTATAACCCATCCCAGATAGCAAGTGGATCTGGGCCATATACAGGCCAGATCTGGCCCTTGTGGTTTAGTTCCGGCCCATATATGGCCCAGATCCGCTTGCTATCTGGGATGTCTGTGTAACCGAGTGAAACGTGGAGGAGCTGGTGAAACTCAAAAGGAGCGCTGACAGCCCTCTGAGGGGGATGTCCCTATTGGCACAACTATCAGTGTGTCTGCCTCCCATCAAGTGGGAAACCCGGGTTCTAATCCCGCCCCCTGGGCGTGCCGAAACAGATGGGTTACATCTGAAACGCTGATTATGTGAGTGAATGGTTAGGGATGTACAGTAGTATGTAATGAATACCATATCTCCAGTTCGGGTCCCAGTCTGTATCTGGCCCCCAGGGACTTGGCTCTCTCAATACCTGGAAGAAGAGAGCATCATGGTGGTGTGTTATTAGACCTCATGTCAAGAGTTCTGCTATTCGTGTCAGGTGTCACACACGTGTGACTGTAGCCTGCAACTTGCCTGTGGGCACTGGGCAGCTACAGCAACGGTGACCTATATCTATTATAGAAGTTCATACTTATGGTTGTAAGATTCATTGTTATTGCACTGCAGCCTGAAGTGGTTTATTGAATGCTAATGTATTTATTACTTAATAATCTCATTTAAGTAGCCTATCTTAATCCAAACTTACTTCTGAGGATTCTCTCCAAGTTCCCGTCAAAATCTAACGCCCATTGGTTCAGCGAGCAGGTCGCTAGTGTGACTTTTCGTCCCATTTCCTAAAGAACGATGTTATAACAAAGCAGCCGTGGCCGATGTGCAGCCTAAGCATGGACTGTCTGACTTCTAAAATGCGGATATTGTAAGAATAAACATCACCGGTCCGGTCCGTGACCTATATAGTGCGTTAAAGTAAGCGTGTTGAGAAGTTTCCGGGTACTGCACCCAGCACCTCCTCTGTTTGTATTAAAGAGACAGGCAGCTCATATGGAAGTTACAGGTATGTTATATACATTGGTTATATACCAGTCTCAGGGTCACAGACGGGGCTGAGACAACTAGTGGTCTATCACGAGTCAGTCTCTAAACGAGATCGCGAAAGTCTGTTATCGCAAGACTAATCATATAGGCCTGCCCTGCCAGCTGCTGCAAAAGTGTTATAAGTTTGTGCAATACCACGGTTCAAATAAAAGTAGGTCACATTCACTCCAACCTTGTTAGTCCGTTTGAGCTGAAAACCTCTTGGTGCGGTTCGTTTGGACGGTCTGAACGCCGGAATCGAACTCTAGTGCAAACTACTGCTCTCTAGTGCAGTTCAAACTACTGCTCTCTAGTTCAGTCCAAACTACTGCTCTCTAGTTCAGTCCAAACTACTGCTCTCTAGTTCAGTCCAAACTACTGCTCTCTAGTTCAGTCCAAACTACTGCTCTCTAGTGCAGTCCAAACTACTGCTCTCTAGTGCAGTCCAAACTACTGCTCTCTAGTGCAGTCCAAACTACTGCTCTCTAGTGCAGTCCAAACTACTGCTCTCTAATGCAGTCCAAACTACTGCTCTCTAATGCAGTCCAAACTACTGCTCTCTAGTGCAGTCCAAACTACTGCTCTCTAATGCAGTCCAAACTACTGCTCTCTAGTTCAGTCCAAACTACTGCTCTCTAGTTCAGTCCAAACTACTGCTCTCTAGTTCAGTCCAAACTACTGCTCTCTAATGCAGTCCAAACCAAGGTTATTAAAGTTAACGAAAACTAACAAAAAAACGAAAACTAGGTGTGAAAAAACATTTTAGTTAACTGAAATAAAAATAAAAACTAGACTTTACAAAAAAACGATAACTAACTAAAACTGTATTGTGTGTTTACAAAACTAACTAAAATAAACTACAATTATTGAGGAAATGTCCTTAGTTTTAGTCTTTTTCATTTCATACATAAGCCTAGTATTTTGGGTGGATATGAAGTCTATCCTCCATTTTTCTTAGCTGTGCCCCTGCGCAGAAGTAACCTGACGTGTGCCAGATGGTTTGTTTCACACGGAGTGAAACAACCTGAGAAAGGATGGTCTCACGAGGCTAGCGCAGAAGAAAAAAAACTAAAACTAATACTGAAACTAATAAAAACTAAACTAAAACTAAACATTTTCTAAAAATAAAAACGAAACTAAACTAGCAAACCTGCTTTAAAACTAATCAAAACTAAACTGAAATTGAAAACAAAATGTTAAAACGATATAAAAATATAAACTAATGAAAAAAGCAAAACTATTATAACCTTGGTCCAAACTACTGCTCTCTAGTGCAGTCCAAACTACTGCTCTCTAGTGCAGTCCAAACTACTGCTCTCTAGTTCAGTCCAAACTACTGCTCTCTAGTTCAGTCCAAACTACTGCTCTCTAGTGCAGTCCAAACTACTGCTCTCTAGTGCAGTCCAAACTACTGCTCTCTAGTGCAGTCCAAACTACTGCTCTCTAGTGCAGTCCAAACTACTGCTCTCTAATGCAGTCCAAACTACTGCTCTCTAATGCAGTCCAAACTACTGCTCTCTAGTGCAGTCCAAACTACTGCTCTCTAGTGCAGTCCAAACTACTGCTCTCTAGTCCGCCTGCACGAGATATTCTAGGTCCGCTATGAACCTTGGAGCAGTCCAACATCATTCAAAGCAATCATGGGAAGCATACGATGAAAAAAAGTATTTATTTTTCACTGCACCCATCTTTGCGCAGGCAAGACAGCAACTAGTTTATATTCTGTGAAAATGGCAAGGGAACTCGATGAAGGCAGGTAGCCTGTCCTGACTTTCATTGCTGGACAGGTCATTGTTTGATGAACCAAGTCCCACAATATCTGAGTAACAATAATAAGACACAGCCTAGTTCTTATCATTGCTGTGAGCTCCACAATGATTTCACATAGGCTAACTAAGCAGTGTATTTATATACTGTTATCAAATATGGAACACTCTTTTACATTTATTTGCATTACAAATACTCTGCTTTATTTATTATCAGATTATGTCATTTTCTAGTCGAATATACAGTTTGTGTGTGATTATCAGTGCAAGACATGCAGCTTTGTGCACATCAGTTTGAGCATAGGGGCTGAGCTCCCCTAAAGGTTTGATCCTAGAATCGCCTCTGAACTGGACCATGATTAAATGATAACCAGAATACATTAAACTATGTCTTATTATTGTTACTCGGTCTAAACACGTTTGCTCGTCATAGACCGAGTGAGTAGGCTACGGGCTACAGAAAGATACACGACCGAGAGCGCTTGAACGAGACCCCTGAGGAGGACCACACTTTCTCTGCTGCTAGAATGGACGGTCCGGAATGAGGGGGGGGTCCTCATCAACCGATCACAGCACTTGGCAGCTACTGGGTCAGACGTGGACAGGGGTCAGGCTGATTAACGAAATTGGACTGAAATCTGTCAGTCGTGGCAGACACGTAACGGAGATCCCGCCCATCCTCCTTCCGGTCGATCCATTCTAGCAATAACCCACTTTACATTCTCTGAACTCTTCCCTCCTCTCATCAACCTAGCCTCGCGTCACCAGGCTCTCCTCAATCATGATTCATTCATGATATCATCAGGCGCTAGTGGTTTCAGGTCCACTTCATCCAATCAGGAGGCGAATGGTCCGTGTAGCACCTCCCTCCTCCGTCACATTCAAGATATGATTGGCTGTGTGTGTGTTGACGCCATTGCGTCTGGGAGGTGCCTTTTTTTGTTATGGCTGCTTTCGTTCCAAAGTTACATAATTTACATCTGCGCTAACAGAGACTCCACGCATCAGACCGACACCTCGCCGGACGTTTGGACAGCGGTGAGTAGGCTTTATAATACGGTACTGCCCTCTGCCTGGTCAGCCATCCGGGATTGAATATGTGTAATAAATCTGCCATCTGCGCCATCATACTTTATGTCCATGCATAATGGACATATGTGGACTTATTATTGGTGTGCATCTAGTCTGCGGTGGACTCTAATCAGATGTAATTGACTCATCTCGTGTCGTGTAGTTGTCCACCTATTACTGCCTCTTTGGTGCGCATTCCAGGTGGAGAGATTAGTGATGAGACATATGTGACAACAAGCCATATGGAAACATATAGCGTAGTCAATGAACCAAGACACACAAATTTGCTATAGTTGGGCAAGTTCTAGTATTTATTCCTATACATAGATGTTTTAACATGCCATTCTCTTTGCCCCTGGGAGCTGTGAGATAGTTTTCAGGGTGGGCTTCCCTCCCCTCTTCTTTCCTCTCCTCCTCTCCCCTCTCCTCATCTCATCTCCTCTCTACTACCCCCTAACCCTCCAAGAGGTAGAGGGTAGGTAGTACCCTAACCCTCCCATGACTGCCTCTCCAACTACTGGGACTGAGAGAAGCTGGGAGGCAGGAATAGTTTCAGATAATAGGTCTGGTGTATGTTCTGCGAGTCCCGGAGCTCTTGTGTATTTTGGTATCAAGGTTGGTTGACCAGGCGCTACTTGACCCATTACCACAGTGACCACAACATCCAGTTATCTGTTCAGTTATATCCTTCAAGGACTCCCCCAACCCCCTCCCTTTCACCTCCCTCTCTCTCTCCCTCTCTCTAGATATGAGTGCTGCTGTGGCCATGGAGGCCACCAGGAGGCGTGTCCCGGCCAGCCCTAACAGTGCAGGGTCAGAGGAGGAGGCGCAGCCTGCACGGTGGGGCAGAGCCTGGTGAGTCAACGCTGTCCTTTAACACATGAATGACTCGGCTCCACCCAGCGTCTGTGACACCTAGCGAAGCCTAACCCTAGCTGCCTATGCACAGGACCCCTCCTCCTTCTGTTCAAATGAAACCAATCTGACGTTGACACACTTCCCTTCATCGTAGACTACCTTGAAAAGTGCTTAATTCATCTCATGTGGCCAGTCATTTCAAAAGAGTCAAACTGCCCAGCTCGTGGATTTAATCAAGTGCACCTCGTCTCGAACGTTAACTCAGTAGACAGTTCTGGTTGAGGTTTGGACCACTGGAATCCCCCAGACATGTTCTTGACAGTTAGAGTGTGATTGACCACCTTATCTTCAGTCAGTAGGAACCTGGATGAGGGAGTGTGGCCGACTGATAAATGGTAAATGGACTACACTTATATAGCGCTTTTCCACCTTAGCGGCACTCAAAGCGCTTAGAAAGACAGAGTTACAGAACTCTGCTTCACAGAAAAGGGGAAATACATGCATAAACCTGACACTCACTTTCCAGAGAGAACAATCAAGTCCACCCATTTCAGCCAATATTGGAGAAGTGGATACTAAACTGTTGTCACTATTATGTAATGGGGAGATTCAAATCAGCCAGGGAGAAGAGCAGAGCACCCTGCCCCAGGTGCACTCTAGTGAGGTTAGGGAGAGATCAGGGAGCACCCTGCCCCAGGTGAACTCTAGTGGTTAGGGAGAGATCAGGGAGCACCCTGCCCCAGGTGAACTCTAGTGGTTAGGGAGAGATCAGGGAGCACCCTGCCCCAGGTGAACTCTAGTGGTTAGGGAGAGATCAGGGAGCCACAGCTTGTGGAACTGATGCTCGATAAGACCTACAGAATGATGACTGTTCACGCTCACACATTAAAAATGACAACGCTGTTATCGCAGACAACTGAACTTTGAACCTGGAATCACACCACCTCTGAGGCTCTTCATGTACTGTACTGTACATGTACTGTACCATGCAACAACTATGTCATTACCTCCTGTCCATATAGAACCATGTACCATGTTATAACCATGTAATTACCTCCAGTCCATATAGTATCATGTACCGTGTTACAACCATGTCATTACCTCCAGTCAGTAACACATGTTACAACCATGTCATTACCTCCAGTCAGTAACACATACCATGTTACAACCATGTCATTACCTCCAGTCAGTAACACATACCATGTTACAACCATGTCATTACCTCCAGTCAGTAACACATACCATGTTACAACCATGTCATTACCTCCATGCTACCAAGGAGGTGGACCGGTTCTCTCAGACTCTACCTGGCATCCTTCATCGTCTTCTACTGTTACCATATAGTAACCATGTTCTAAGCATGTTATAACCATGTAGTAAGCATGTTATAACCATGTAGTAACCGTGTTGTGATCTCTCCAGGGAGGTGGACTGGTTCTCTCTGACCAGCGTGGTCCTGCTGCTTTGCCTGGCGCCCTTCATCGTCTTCTACTTCGTCATGGCGTGCGACCAGTATCAGTGCTCCGTCAGCCAGCCAATCATAGAGATGTACAGGGGTGATGTCACTCCGCTGACAATCTGGAACCGCGCCCCTTCCTTCAGCTGGACCGCCGCCAAGATCTACACAGTTTGGGTGATCTTCCAGGTAAGGGAGGCGGAGATGAGAAGGGACGTGGGTAGGGCTGGGTATTGGTACCCGATACCTTGTAGTACTGGATCGAAACAAACTGATACCAAGTAGTATCGAAACGTCTTCAGTCAAACCAGTACTTCATTCGATCCTTTTTGTATTGAGATCTAGGAAAAAAAGACGTTGTAATATGGTCCAATCACCGCAAGTGTTCTTGAATTTAATGCGATGCGTGATTGGCCCATTACGGCAGACAGCTACAATCCGTCTGGTGAAATCGACGGCAACTGCGAGTTGTTGACACAGTTTAGCACGCTGAGGTAATGCCACCAAAACGCTCAAAGGTATGGCTATACTACACGCCTGGCGTATGGTAAAAAATAAATGCATAAAAACACGGATTTCCCCCATTACCTAGCTAGCTAGCTACAGTAGCATTAGCAACCCTACTGTAATGCATTGCTTAGTGCATTGGTTACTTAGTGGTAGTTTAAGCTTCTGTAGCAGCGTAATGTGTTTAGGCTAAAGTTATTAACTAATGTTATGCTTAATATTAAGACCCCCCAAGGCCTACTACCACCACAACCGCTACTGCTGATGTTGCCACCCCCAGCAGCAGCCCTGACACACCGTTCACATTAGCTGCAAGGTCACAGATGACTAAAAAATGTGTAGTCACTGTCAGTAGTTATATTGTAATAAATGCAGTTTGATACTCTTTGAAACACTTTCAAAATGTATTATTGTACAAAATATTTGAATGTGGGAGGATTGATGGCATTTTACACAACTGAATGCTTCCATTCACATGGTGGTTATGGAATGGAAAAAATGCAAAAAAGAAATTAAAAGTATCGATTGAAGTATTCAATTGGTATCGGTATCACTTTAAGGGTACTGGTATATGTACTGGTATCGTCATTTTTGAAATTATACCCAGCCCTAGACGTGGGAGTGGAGAGGAGAGGGCAGGGGAGGGGAGGGGAGGAGAGGAGAGGAGAGGAGGGGAGGGTAGAGAAGGGGACAGGAAGAGGGGGGTAGTGGTGAGAAGAGGGGAGGAGAGGAGGGGAGAGAAGGGGACAGGAGGAGGGGGGGTAATGGAGAGAAGAAGAGAGCGGGGGGGGGGGGGGGTAGAATAGAAGATATTCTGCCTGATGTAAACTAAGCTGAGTGCCCCCAGGGCTGAAAGTGACCCTGTATCTCCACCAGGTGGTGCTCTACATGTGTGTCCCTGACATCACACACAAGTTCCTGCCTGGCTATGTGGGCGGGGTCCAGGACGGCGCCCGCACCCCTGCAGGTGAGGACCGGTAACACGCCTGAGACCTCTAGACTAGACCAGTGGATGAAACATCCCCTGTAGCCAGAATTCAAGACCAAAGTTCATATTTTCTACTTTCTTATCTCTATTGTTTTCTACCCCCAGGTCTGATCAACCAGTATGAGATCAATGGGCTGCAGTCATGGCTGATCACTCATGCCCTCTGGTTCCTCAATGCCCACTACCTCCACTGGTTCTCCCCGACCATCATCTTCGATCACTGGATCCCGCTGCTTTGGTGCACCAACATCCTGGGATACGCCGTCGCCACATTCGCCTTCGTCAAGGCCTACCTGTTCCCCACCAACGCAGATGACTGGTGAGGAGGAAGGGGCGGCACACACACACACACACACACACACACAGTATACTGAGACGAGCAGCATTAGCCACAGTTATTCACCTACAGAGTGCTAGAGAGTAACATACAATACCATCATGCTTGTAGTTGATAAGCTCAGTCAAATATCTGTGTGTGTTATCTGTGTGTGTGTGTGTGTGTGTGTGTGTGTGTGTGTGTGTGTGTGTGTGTGTGTGTGTGTGTGTGTGTGTGTGTGTGTGTGTGTGTGTGTGTGTGTGTGTGTGTGTGTTTGTGTGTGTGTATGTTTGTCACTCTGCAGCAAATTCACCGGCAACGTCTTCTACAACTACATGATGGGCATCGAGTTCAACCCTCGCATCGGCAAGTGGTTCGACTTCAAGTTGTTCTTCAACGGCCGTCCGGGCATCGTGGCGTGGACCCTCATCAACCTGTCCTACATGGCCAAGCAGCAGGAGCTCCACGGTCATGTCACCAACTCCATGGTCCTGGTCAACCTGCTGCAGGTCAGGGTCAGACGCAGTACTCACCACCGCCACCAGGGGCCATTGTTCTCTTACCATGGCTTACATGAATTTATTTGATACTGCAGTTCTCCATTCTTCAGTATTGATGAAGTAACAGCCGTCCTGTGTGTGTGTGTGTGTGTGTGTGTGTCTGCCTGCAGAGCATCTATGTGCTAGACTTCTTCTGGAATGAGGCGTGGTACCTGAAGACCATCGACATCTGCCACGACCACTTCGGCTGGTACCTGGGCTGGGGCGACTGTGTCTGGCTGCCCTTCCTCTACACCCTACAGGTACTGGACCTGGGCTTTAACCTGGCCTTTAGCTTAACGGCTAACACAGGGCTTCAACCTGGCCTTTAGCTTAACGTCTAACACAGGGCTTTAACCTGGCCTTTATCTTAACGGCTAACACAGGGCTTTAACCTAACTTAGCTTAACGTCTAACACAGGGCTTCAACCTGGCCTTTAGCTTAACGGCTAACACAGGGCTTTAACCAGGCCTTTAGCTTATGGCTAACACAGGGCTTTAACCAGGCCTTTAGCTTAACGGCTAACACAGGGCTTTAACCAGGCCTTAAGCTTAGTCTAGGATTAGGTTTTTTAAAGGCTAAAATAGCTCTATACTCACCACCCCCACCCCACTTCCCAGGGTCTGTACCTGGTCTACCATCCCGTCCAGCTGTCCACCGTCCACGCCACCGCCGTCCTGCTCTTAGGTCTGATTGGCTACTACGTCTTCCGCTCCACCAATCACCAGAAGGACCTGTTCCGGCGAACCGAGGGGGCGTGTACCATCTGGGGGAAACGGCCCACCTTCATCGAGTGCACGTACCGCTCATCCGACGGCGGGGTGCACCACAGCAAGCTGATGACCTCCGGTTTCTGGGGCGTGGCCCGCCATATTAACTACACGGGGGACCTGATGGGCTCGCTGGCGTACTGCTTGGCGTGCGGTGGCGGCCATCTTCTTCCGTACTTCTACATCGTGTACATGAGCATCCTGCTGGTCCACCGCTGTGTCAGAGACGAGCACCGCTGCAGCAGCAAGTACGGAGCCGACTGGAAGAGATACACGGACGCAGTGCCCTGCCGCTTCCTACCCGGAATCTTCTAGAAGGAGAGGGAGTGTGTGTGTGTGTGTGTGTGTGTGTGTGTGTGTGTGTGTGTGTGTGTGTGTGTGTGTGTGTGTGTGTATCTGCGTTTTTCCATGTTTCTTTCGCCTTAACAAATCGATGTGCTGTAGTGTGTAGTGCATACTGGAGCTTTCGACATCCTGTGAGGAACTCTGCTGAAACGCTGCTTCTCCGTTAAGCTGATATTGAGCTGCATTTCCAGTAGGTCCACTAATGTGAACACAACATAAGACCTCCACTACTACAGTATCTGCTTCACACAGGCTCTGATGCCATGCATTCTGGGGAATAAGCTGCTGGTTTCATAACGGTGCCCAGCCTGATGCTAGTCACAGACGAGGAACAGTTTTTCAGAATCATAAGCTTTTTATAATGATTTTTATAATGCATCCTGATATGTTGATGTCAGAAGGGCTTATTTTACTCGAACCACCAACTGGCTCCTGGCCAAGATGCCGACTGCTTTCAAGAATAGAAAAAAGATAATAAAACACCATGAAAACCCCTGAGCTTCATAGCCTGTTTGTTGTTGCCTGATGTTTCCAGTAGGGGGCAGTCATGTACAGGCTGTAACATTACCCATAGTCTTGCATAGCAAGACCATCTCCACACTTGGGTCTGGATGGACTCATTACCATTTGGGGATAGGGGGAAGTTTCTTTAAACTAATCACCTTGAGCGGAGTGGTTGCTAGCTAGTTGTTGTTTCTCATAGTCTGGGTTGAATGTGATTGGGCCGGGATTCGGGCATCAGATCTGTCGCTACTGATTTGGCACTCAGTAATAAACAAATGACAAGGCTTATCCTCAAAACCTACATCCATTGAGTCAGACTACATTACTTATAACCTATTAACACAGATCATTGAGATGATCCCTGGTTTTTACTACAGCCCACAGTCAATACTACAGATCCCAGAGTAGTAAGGTCAAAAGTAGACTTTATTACTCTAGCTTGTAATCATACAGCTTTGAAGAACTATCTCTACCCTTGACCTTTTTTGTAACAGGACTAATATCTTTGGTACTTTAGACCGAAATCTGACCCCAGTTACTATTACTCACAAAGAATCACACAGATGTACATGATAAATAAACTCCTACTCCTCCTTCCACACACACGCACGCACACACACACACACACACACACACACACACACACGCTCAATCACCTCACCCATCCCTCTTTAGACAGACATACTTAAACAAATACTGGACTCCATGTCCTTCCCTCTTGATAAACACATTACACACACACACACACACACACACTCCGGCAGTATACACACACACGTGCACACACACGCACCACAGACTAGTTCCAGGGTAGTAATGGAGAGGAGGGGTAGGGGGGTTGAGACAGGAGGGGGTAGGAGTGAGGGGTCCGTGATAATGCCGTGTAAGCACTTGCCAAGTCCATGTGGCTGGCAGTACCTGACGCTTAGTAATGGAACCCAGATCGATTCACCACCTATTTATTCACGCTTAATGCAATGTTCAGCAAATTCTTTACATGGAATTAAATTGCCCATCATCCCCGGTTTTTGATTATTTAAGTAGTACATCAGTGAGGACTGACTGAGAGCGCCTGGAGGCAGACAGGACCGGGGGATAATGTGACCTTTCTCTGATGGAACATGAGCTGATTCAGGAACATGAGCTGATTCATGGTGGTGTCATCTCATCCTGCAAGCAAAGAGCCTCAAAGCACTATATTTACATTATCGATTATATTAGCTACTATACTCTCGTCCTCTCCTCTGCTCGTTCTTAATCCAAAGCAGGGGTTTAGGGAGAGAAAGAGGAGAGGGGAAGACAGATACAGTAGATTTAATTTTTCATTTCAAACCTTTATTTATACTCGTAAAGCACTGAGATTTCCCTCATTTACTGTGTTGACGAGTTCACACAGATACACAAATAACAACAGAACAAATACAATATACAAAATAGCGAGACAGAAAGAAAGAGAGAGGCAACAAGTGAGAGATAGAGAGAGAGAGAGCAAGAGAAAACTTTAGACGTTAAAGAGAGGAAAACATTTGGACTAGGGGCCAGCTCCCAGTCATCTCTGACTAATTTCCAGAGAAGCCAGATTGTTTTTTTGCGGAGAGGTTTTGGGGCAGAGGGAGGTAGGATAGAGATAGAGGGGGAAGCAGAGAGAGATAGAGGGGAAGCAGAGAGAGATAGAGGGGAAGCAGAGAGAGATAGAGGGGGAAGTAGAGAGGTAGAGGGGAAGCAGAGAGATAGAGGGAGGATCAGAGAGATAGAGGGAGAAGCAGAGAGGTAGAGGGGGAAGCAGAGAGAGATAGAGGGGAAGCAGAGAGAGATAGAGGGGAAGCAGAGAGAGGTAGAGGGGAAGCAGAGAGGTAGAGGGAGAAGCAGAGAGAGATAGAGGGAGAAGCAGAGAGAGATAGAGGAAGAAGCAGAGAGGTAGAGGGGAAGCAGAGAGAGATAGAGGGAGAAGCAGAGAGATAGAGGGGGAAGCAGAGAGAGGTAGAAGGGGAGGAAGAGAGAGATAGAGGGGGAAGCAGAGAGAGGTAGAGGGGAAGCAGAGAGAGGTAGAGGGAGAAGCAGAGAGGTAGAGGGGGAAGCAGAGAGAGATAGAGGGGAAGCAGAGAGAGATAGAGGGGAAGCAGAGAGAGATAGAGGGGAAGCAGAGAGAGGTAGAGGGGAAGCAGAGAGGTAGAGGGAGAAGCAGAGAGGTAGAGGGAGAAGCAGAGAGAGATAGAGGAAGAAGCAGAGAGGTAGAGGGGAAGCAGAGAGAGATAGAGGGGGAAGCAGAGAGAGATAGAGGGAGAAGCAGAGAGATAGAGGGGGAAGCAGAGAGAGGTAGAAGGGGAGGAAGAGAGAGATAGAGGGGGAAGCAGAGAGAGGTAGAGGGGAAGCAGAGAGAGGTAGAGGGAGAAGCAGAGAGGTAGAGGGGAAGCAGAGAGAGATAGAGGGGGAAGCAGAGAGGTAGAGGGGAAGCAGAGAGGTAGAGGGGAAGCAGAGAGAGATAGAGGGAGAAGCAGAGAGAGATAGAGGGAGGATCAGAGAGGTAGAGGGGAAGCAGAGAGAGATAGAGGGGAAGCAGAGAGATAGAGGGAGAAGCAGAGAGAGATAGAGGGAGAAGCAGAGAGGTAGAGGGGAAGCAGAGAGAGGTAGAGGGAGAAGCAGAGAGAGATAGAGGGAGAAGCAGAGAGAGATAGAGGGGAAGCAGAGAGGTAGAGGGGAAGCAGAGAGAGGTAGAGGGGAAGCAGAGAGGTAGAGGGAGGATCAGAGAGGTAGAGGGGAAGCAGAGAGAGGTAGAGGGGAAACAGAGAGAGGTAGAGGGGAAGCAGAGAGAGATAGAGGGGAAGCAGAGAGATAGAGGGAGGATCAGAGAGATAGAGGGAGGATCAGAGAGGTAGAGGGGAAGCAGAGAGAGATAGAGGGGAAGCAGAGGTAGAGGGAGAAGCAGAGAGAGATATAGGGAGAAGCAGAGAGGTAGAGGGGAAGCAGAGAGAGGTAGAGGGGAAGCAGAGAGAGATAGAGGGGGAAGCAGAGAGAGATAGAGGGGAAGCAGAGAGAGGTAGAGGGGAAGCAGAGAGGTAGAGGGGAAGCAGAGAGATAGAGGGAGGATCAGAGAGAGATAGAGGGGGAAGCAGAGAGAGATAGAGGGGAAGCAGAGAGAGGTAGAGGGGAAGCAGAGAGAGATAGAGGGGAAGCAGAGGTAGAGGGAGAAGCAGAGAGAGATATAGGGAGAAGCAGAGAGGTAGAGGGGAAGCAGAGAGAGGTAGAGGGGAAGCAGAGAGAGATAGAGGGAGAAGCAGAGAGATAGAGGGAGAAGCAGAGAGAGATAGAGGGAGAAGCAGAGAGGTAGAGGGGAAGCAGAGAGAGGTAGAGGGGAAGCAGAGAGAGGTAGAGGGGGAAGCAGAGAGAGGTAGAGGGGAAGCAGAGAGATAGAGGGGAAGCAGAGGTAGAAGCGAAGCAGAGAGAGGTAGAGGGGAAGCAGAGAGATAGAGGGGGAAGCAGAGAGAGGTAGAGGGAGAAGCAGAGAGGTAGAGGGAGAAGCAGAGAGAGATAGAGGGAGAAGCAGAGAGAGATAGAGGGAGGATCAGAGAGGTAGAGGGGAAGCAGAGAGAGATAGAGGGGAAGCAGAGAGATAGAGGGAGAAGCAGAGAGAGATAGAGGGAGAAGCAGAGAGGTAGAGGGGAAGCAGAGAGAGATAGAGGGGAAGCAGAGAGAGATAGAGGGGGAAGCAGAGAGAGATAGAGGGGGAAGCAGAGAGGTAGAGGGGGAAGCAGAGAGGTAGAGGGAGAAGCAGAGAGAGATAGAGGGAGAAGCAGAGAGGTAGAGGGGAAGCAGAGAGAGGTAGAGGGGAAGCAGAGAAAAGTAGAGGGAGAAGCAGAGAGAGGTAGAGGGGAAGCAGAGAGGTAGAGGGGAAGCAGAGAGAAGTAGAGGGGAAGCAGAGAGAGGTAGTGGGGAAGCAGAGAGGTAGAGGGGAAGCAGAGAGAGGTAGAGGGGAAGCAGAGAGAGGTAGTGGGGAAGCAGAGAGGTAGAGGGGAAGCAGAGAGAGGTAGAGGGGAAGCAGAGAGAGATAGAGGGGAAGCAGAGAGAGGTAGAGGGGAAGCAGAGAGGTAGAGGGGGAAGCAGAGAGATAGAGGGGTTCGAGGGGGAAGACAGGGTTTGTGTAACAGCAGAGTCAATGTCTTTCCCCCCCAGCACAGACTCAGTATGAATATAGGCTCTACAGCTCTGCACCTGCTCTCCCTCCTATCTTCTAACCAGGTCCAGTGGATGCCCCCCTGTCACCAGCAGACCACCCTGAGTCCCATAGATACCCCTGTGTCTGCTGTGGATGTCGTAGCATTTAGTTAACACACACACACGTACACACAGACATACACCAGCCCACTTCCGGCTTTAGGCCTGGACCTGGGCCCAATCCCCCTTCCCCTCACCCTAACCCGGGTCCATATCCTTATCCTATCCCCTCCCTACCCCCTGCCTCTATCTGGGCCCAGGCACATTCACGCACACACAGACACACACCAGTGTTTGCCATGTCTCTCCTATGATGTTTTTAGCCTCTCTTACTCTGAAAATGTAATTTAATGTTATTTA
The DNA here is from genome assembly GCF_949987555.1 of Borostomias antarcticus. Lineage (NCBI taxonomy): Eukaryota > Metazoa > Chordata > Actinopteri > Stomiiformes > Stomiidae > Borostomias > Borostomias antarcticus. Next base: position 9,232,242 of record NC_140237.1, read on the forward strand.
TTGCTTTAGAAATGTTCTTAGCCGGTAGACAAACATACTCCAGGAGCTTGCTCGATCACCAGGGTCAGGGAATAATTTTTACAGCTCACTTTTCTGGCCCCTGGGTGATACTGTTTTTTTGCTTCCCTCTGGAATATGTAGAGAGTGGGTCGTATGCCCACCTCCCTTGTTCTCTGTAAAGCGCATTGTGTTGCCTCTGGGTATGAAATGCGCTATACAAATAAAGCTTTGATTGATTGATTGATATTAACCCAATTTAGAGTTATTCTCCCAAACAATGGACCCTGAAGGTTGTTTATTTGTCATACAGTGAATACACATGTACACAAGTAGGGGTCGGCAACCGATGAAATTCATCCTCTGCCCAGGACCTGCAAAGCACCGTGCCTCCCCCCTCTCTCACTCTGTTAGGGATCATCCTTTTGTTTGTCAGCGCTGAGCGCTTTAGACCAACCCAATGACCCCTGACCTCTGACCCGTGACCTAATCTACCCTGTGGGCGTGGCTTGTGATGGCGGAGGTGATGAGATCTTGACTGGACAAACTACACTAACAAACACACCCAGAAAAATGACACAGACTCTGTCTCCCTCTAGTTCTCGCTCTCTTTCACACACACACACACACACACACACACACACGCACACACACACACACACACACACACACACACACACACACACACACACCGTGACCTTCTCCTAATCGCTGCGTGGGTGGGTCTGCAGTCTAAAATAGTCCATCAGATTCTGGTGGGCGGTGGAGAGGGGCTCTGTCACTCAGAGGGGATCAGAGATGGTCAGAGGTGTGTGTGTCCACTGTGCACACACACACACACACACACACACACACACACACACAGACGAGATGCTTACAGAATTCCTGTGGTCAGAGGGTGGGGTGTGGGAGTGAGGGAGGAGGGAGGATGAGGGGTGAGTGGGCTACGTACGTAGGGGTGGGTGGGGTCGGGTTGGTTTGCACATTCACTTGCTCATTTTACATTTTACTCATCCTTGTTCTCTTCCGAGGTTCGATGTTGACACACTCATGCTACACACACACACACACACACACACACACACACACACACACACACACACACACACACACACACAACCCCCCCCCCCCCACACACAGACACACGTATAAACACATACAGTACACACATCGGAAGACAGGAGGGTGCGTTCCGGGCTGAAGCTGTGGCAGTTAACACTTGTGGTTGCCTTGGAGACAGGTGGACATGTTTGCCCCGGCATGGGTATGAGGATGGAGGGGGGAGGTTGCTGGGGTGTGGGCCATGACCAGCTGTCCAGAGGGTGGTGGGAAGTCAAGAGGGAGGAGGGGGGTACTGAGTAGCCGTGAAGCCCAGGAAAGGGCTGCCAGGCGGGGGTGAGGCCTGGCCTGGCTCGCCCTCACTCGCAGCCCTCCCTGGCATCTCACCCTGCTGCACCGGAGCCAGGAATCAGCTGGTGGGACTGAGTGTTTGTGAAAATCAATCATCATCACAGGGGTGCCAGGGTTCTAGCCAGGGTTCTGGTCCGGTCCACACTGGATCTGAACACCCTGGAGCAGAGTAGAGAGAGACAGACAGAGAGAGGGGGGGGGAGGGTGTAAAGACAGAACAGCAGTGTAAGATAGAGGGAGAGTTATCAAGCACACAGCCTCTAATGGCCTCTCTGGTCTCTCACTTCTCCATCAGGCCCTTTCACACATGGCAGGCCCTTTCACACATGGAGGGAGAGCAGAGTCTACAGCACATATGATAACAGATCATGTTCTTAACAGATTATAATGGGTCTTAACAGGTGATACTATATGATAACAACAGGTTATAACAGACGATAATAGATTATAACAGATCATCATAGATGGTAATAGATGCTAACAGGTCAGGGAGAGGACAGCTGGGTAGCCCAGAGACATACAGATTCTTCGCATCTTTATCAGTGCTGGTAAGGTGTTGGTTAGTGTGACAGCTGTATTGGTTAGTGTATTGGTTAGCAGGCTGGTTTGTATCTGTGGGCTAGCTATGCTAGCTGTGTGACTGTATGGCACAGTGCTACGCTACACTAAGCTAGCCGTGTGGCTCTGTATGGCACAGGGCTACGCTATGCTAAGCTAGCCGTGTGGCTCTGTATGGCACAGGGCTACACTATGCTAAGCTAGCCGTGTGGCTCTGTATGGCACAATGCTACGCTATGCTGGGCTAGCCGTGTGGCTCTGTGATGCTGAGGGGAGTTCTCTGTGTAGTTCGGATCTCAAGGAAACACTCCATTGATCTTTTTCTCCTTCATCCTGGCTCCCAGTGTTGACTTGACCCAGTTCTGGGCGAGGAGGGGCAGGTGTGTGAGGGGAAGTGTGGGTGTGGGGGGGGGGTGGCGGCGGGAATGAGAGAAAAAAGTGAAGCTATTGTATGAGTCTTTGGTAGAGAGGGAACTGACGTGGGTAGAGGAGGGAGAAGCAAA
>NC_140237.1:9239709-9244709 GCF_949987555.1 Borostomias antarcticus
CCTTCCAGGGCTGGCTAAGCAGATATTCACTCTCTTGGACAGGAAGTCCATTCTTGGATAGGAAGTCCATTGTTCCCAGCAGCCTCTTGTTCCCAGCAGCCTCTTGGTGTTGCCAGGTCCCTACATCTGGGCAACGCCTCTGTTGGCAACAATGGTGACCATGACAACAGCAGAAGAGAGATTAACATTGACCCACTAATGCACAAGTCCATTGTCACAGATGGGAATCGAGCCAACCACCTTCAGCAAACAACCTCCGCTATACTGGGATCAGGTCATTCATCACATCCAAAACTTCACCAGGAGGAGGAGAAGGAATTAATATGGACTCAAGATCATGTCTCCCCACTTCTCACCCTATCTCCCCAATGTCTCTGAAGTGGTTTGCTACCCCAAAAACAATTGGAAAATGTTGCTAAAAGGCCTACTCGCTATTTCTTCATAAATCGGTGGTTAGGTATTGCAACCTCTGTTCTAGGAGTGGAGTGAAGTGCCACAGGGCTTGCTTAATGGCTTAGCCAACCGTCGTTAAAAAAAAGAAAAACATACACATTGGACCTGCGTCCAATCAGAACAGGTGCCCCACAGTATACAGTACTGTATAAAGGGTCATTTATGCTCGACACCGTAGACAGATCTGGGCGGAGCTTTCTGTCCGTAATCTGCGACCATTTCGTCCGTATTTTGTCCGTCTTCTGAAAGCTTACGGATATAGGCGTAAAGGCTTATTTATACTCGCCTTTTGTACGAAAATCTAACCGCCCGTTTCAAACGTTATAACACTCAAACAAACGTTAGTCACTGCCCACATACTTCCATGCGTCCTTTACGTTGGTTAAGTATAGGCTACATTGAATACATCCACTAGAGGGCAGTGCAGTGTCACACTTGGGAAACGAACATTGAGATAATTAGGCTACCACTTGTGACATAAACTTTTCATTTAACTTATTTTTTGGGCTGGACCGCAACAGCCATATAAACACAAATGTCTGTAACTGACTGTGATAAAGTTCCTCACCAACTCGCACAGCCTATCCTCAAAAACTTCCGCCATTTAAATCCACCACTTTCAAAAGTGAAAGCTTCTTCTTCTTCTGTTCGTCTTGTCGGGACGTGTCTCGCTTAAGTTGTGGCTATGCCTCCACGACTTCCGGTGGTATGCCCTCGTACTGCTCCGTTACGCCTATATCCGTAAGCTTTCAGAAGACGGACAAAATACGCCGAAATGGTCGCAGAGTACGGACAGAAAGCTCCGTCCGTATCCGTCTGCGTTCTTTATGTCAAGCATAAATGAGCCTTAAATGAGCCAACAGGCATATGCTCTATGTCAGCACAACTAGCGATTCATCAAGACAGATTGATGAAAACACCCGTTTCGCGGCAGAAAATAGATTTTTAGAAACTGCATTCTAAGTGCCCCGACCACCGCCATTACATGGATATACTGGCTCGCGCTGGATTTTAAATTTCTTCTACATGCCTCCGAACTACACCAAAGTGATCTCGGTGAGTCAAACGTCTTATAATATGTCGTAAATAAGGTCCAGGTTGTCAAAAACGAGCATTGTCCTTTAACGGAGCAGTACGAGGAGGGAGACGCTGTCCCTCTGTGTTTTTCGCTCCTCGGCAGTGGTCTCAGCGGTGGTCTCAGCCCTATCAGCGATGTGCCTCCTGGGCATCATGGTGGCGGCCCATGTGGTGGTTCCACTGGGCTTGCTGCACTTGAGCTGCATCCAGAGATGGTTCGTTCAGCAAGGCACAGGCGTTGGAAGCGGACCTGAGTCATTGGAGCGATGGCACATAATTGCGCACAGCCTTCCAATAGGCAGGGTCCAAGCTCACGTCATGGTTTTCACGGACGTATCCCTAGGAGGCTGGGGTGGTACATACCTCTCCCAGGACGTAGGTGGATTATGGGCCGCCAGCGAGCGGCGCCACATCAGCCTACTGGAACTGGAGACGGTGTTGCTAGTGCTGCGCTACTTCGCTCACCTAAGGAGGTACAGTACCCCAAATTGCTCCCAATGAGTAGGCTAGCATCTTGCATGGCAGGTGCCGCCATTGATGTGTGAATATGTGTGTGAATGGATGAATGAGAGGCTGTTGTAAAGCGCTTTCGATAAAGTCAATTTACCATTACTATTTACCTAGTGTGAGGGCATGATGTGATGGAGCAGTTGGGCAACCAGACCGTGGTAGCTCACATCAACCAACAGGGAGGGGTCTGCCCACCGAAACTTCACCGCCTGGCGGTAGGGTTGTGGCGGTGGGCGCATATGAACCTCCGGTCCCTTTCAGCCCAGCACATAGCCGGTCATCTGAAAGTCAGGGCCGACCTGATGTCCCAGGGAGGCCCACGGCAGGACGAGTGGAGCCTATATCACGACTCAACCGGTTCAGGACGGTCGAGGTGGACCTCTGTGCTTTGAAGGAGAACATTAGTGGTTCTCCGCTGGCCATAGGCGCTCCTGCATGCTTTCCTGCCGGTAAGTCCTCACCTCTTGAGGGACGATCCTACTACTTCAAGAGGTGAGTTATGAGGCTGTGGCGAAAGATCGGCAGCAACTCTTGTGTCTTGACATCAGTGGGCAGTTCGTTCCACCACTGCGGGGCCAGGACAGAAAAGAGCTGTGACCGTGTCGTTGGACTGCAGGGGCCTCAAGGTGACAGTATTTTAAACTGGATGCAAGCTGCTACGGGGAGAACGGATAGGGAAGGGAAGTTGTGTGGGAGAACTTGGGGTGGTTGAACAACAAGCAAGCGGCAGCTTTCTGGACAAGCTCCAGAGGTTAAAGGTCTGATGATCCCAGCAAGGAGGGAGTGGCAGTAGGCTAGGATATGATCAATACCTCGGTTTTGTCCTGGTTTAGCTGGAGGAAGTTCTGTGACATCCTTATCAGCAATGCACTCTTTCAAGCGGTCAACTGAGCTGTCAACTGAGCTGTAATCATTGGGTGTCACAGAAATATAGAGCTTGGTGTCAGCTGCATGCATTATGCCTCCTAATGATGTCATGAAGGGTTAGCATATACAGACTGAAAAGCCCTAAAATGGATGCTTGAGCCAGTTAGATACAGGTAGGTCCTGAACCAGTCAAGGACTGAACCAGAGAGGCCGACCCAGTTCTCCAGTCTGCTGATAAGTATATCACGATCTGCAGTGTCAAAAGCTGGGCTCAGGTCCTGAAGGACAAAGACAGAGCAAATTTGGAGTCAGCGTTGATTGTGAGGACAACCTTGACCAACGCTGTCTCTGTGGTATGATGAGGGTGAAAATCAGACTGAAAAGTATCAATTAGCATCTAGGAAGTCATTTAACTGTTTGAATACAATATTTTCTAGAATTTTACTTAAAAGAGAAGGTTGGAAATTGGTCTAAAAGTACTGAGGACTTAAGAGTTATTTTTCTTCATAAGGGGTTCTGCCAGGGTAGTTTTAAGTGTAAATGGGGGACAAAACAATAGGCTACTCTGGGAACAGTTGACAATAGCTTAAGTGTCCTCAGACACAGAGTTTAAAAAAAATATTGAAAAACTTGAGTGGGATTAGCATCGAGAAGGCATGTAGACGACTTAAGTTTTGACATTATTTTGTTCAGCATCTCTGTCAGCCGGTATAAAGAAGCTCATAACACTGCTATGTAGAGGAAGAGGGTCAACAAGCAAAACATTTGGTCTTACCTGGTTAATACTCATCCTAATGTAAGTTATCTCTAAATATGTGACCTTCACTGGAGGTTGCACTAGAGGGACTGCACTTATATAGCACTTTGATCCAAAGCGCTTTACAATGGCCTATCATTCACAAACACATTCACACACCAATAGCGGCAGCTGCCATGCAAGGTGCCAGCCTGCTCATTGAGGGAACAATTCAGGGTTCAGTGTCTAGCCCAAGGACACTTTGACATGTGGACAGGAGGAAGCGGGATTTGAACTGCTGACCCTACGATCATTGGACGACCCGCTCTACCACTGAGCCACAGCTGCCCAGAGGGAATCTTTTTTTTTTCTTTCCTTTTTTAAAATCGTTTTCCTTTTTGGATATATATATTGAATGAATTGAATATATATGTTGAAGCGAAGAACCCACTCAATATGACAATTTAATAATATTAATACAATAGTTTTAGGATCACTAAATAGTCATATTTTGTTGTCAAAGTCCATGTCCTGTGAGGGGTGTGAACAGCTCTGAATCTTTGAAGCCGTTTTTCTCTGCCTATCTTCTTCAAATATTTGCAGATTTCAATGCATGGCACATAATTTGAAAGCTCACAATTTACACGTTCATAATCTGTAAAAACTGAAAAATAGCCTTACAGAGATCAGGACCAAACCTCCATTGGATGTCACATACAGTACAGTATGCTACAGTACAACTCCTCACATACAGTATGCTACAGTACAACTCCTCACATACAGTATGCTACAGTACAACTCCTCACATTTGGAGGTAGAAAACAAGTTGTCAGGTGTGTAGGGGGCGGGGTTTACAAGGCTGTCAATCGTTGAGAATGCCCTTGGATTTTTATGATTTCTAGAAACCAATTTCGAGAAATGATCTCTCCTAGCATTTGTTCTTCATTATTTTGAAATGATCAGCTGCTACAGGGTTCAGATAGTGTTTCTTGACAAAACATTGTGTCCTATTTTCTGCTGTGCGTATCAGTGCTGTAAAGAAAATACATAAGTGGTCAGAAACTGCAATGTCACTGATAGAAGATATAATACTATATCAAATATATATAAATGCTTGGTAAATCCACTCATAAATTCAACGAAGGAAGGATGCTCTATACTTCCAAGGAAACAAAGACAGTCCTACTGTCTGATTGCCTAACTTGGCCAACTCATAATCAGTTTTGCCATTCTAATTGGCTTACAAATCCCACTGTCAACTTATATTTTATATTTAAAAAAAAGAACATTCCTTATTGTAAATGTTTGTTTTATCACTATTTAGGATAACAATATGTTATGTATTTGTTACTGGTTG
>NC_140237.1:9249709-9264709 GCF_949987555.1 Borostomias antarcticus
AAGAGCGAGATAGCCAGTTAGCTCATGAGCTCACAACAACTAGCAGAAGCTTCCATAACATTAATGGTAGCGGTCAGTGGCTAGAGCAATTACACTGATGATTCCTGTAATGTTAGCTATTTTGCTGCAATTGGTTCAACTTCTGTTAGAATAAGGGTTGGGATTGGGACAGGATCTGATCTATAAGGCAAGGGTTAAAGGTTGGAGTGAAAGGATGAACATGTGGAGGTTTGGGGTATAGTCCCATAAAGGCATCCCCACTGGGTCTTGAACCCCGGTCTCCCGGGTGGGAGTCCCAATGCTCTCACCACTACTCTACTTGTGCAGTGGACATCAGCAGGTTGCTGCTGGGACTACTGCCTCTTGTGGTTCCAACGGAGAGATGCAGGCCAACATTGTCGGGAGTAAAGGAGTAAGGGAGGGAGGGAGGGAGGGAGGGAGGGAGGGAGGGAGTGATAGCCCGACAAACACTATACTATTGAGCCAATATACGAGAACTGTAAAATATCCTTTCCTGACCTCTCTCAACGAGGTTCTAGAACACCCATCAGGTTCAGAATCAGAATCAGAACTTGTTTATTGCCATGCATTATTTCAACATACTGGGAATTTGCTTTCGGTCGTGGTGCATACCATGGAGACAACATTGGACAGGGTGCAGGGACGAGACAGTGCAAAGACAGGACAGTGCAAAGAGCGAGTACAAAATGCTAGTGTAAAAAGGATAAGCTAAGAAAAAGAACAATATACAAAAACTAATGCAGTCAGTACAGTATGCAGAGTGTAATGTGTATGTGAGTGAGTGAGTGTGTGTGTGTGTATGTGTATATGTGTGATATGTCTGTAAGGTGTGTCCTATACAGTACTAGTTCTAAAACACACATCAGCTTCTAGAACACACATCAGCTTCTAGAACACCAATCAGCTTCTAGAACACCAATCAGCTTCTAGAACACCAATCAGCTTCTAGAACACCAATCAGCTTCTAGAACACCAATCAGCTTCTAGAACACCAATCAGCTTCTAGAACACCAATCAGCTTCTAGAACACCAATCAGCTTCTAGAACACCAATCAGCTTCTAGAACACCCATCAGCTTCTAGAACACCAATCAGCTTCTAGAACACCCATCAGCTTCTAGAACACCCATCAGCTTCTAGAACACCCATCAGCTTCTAGAACACCAATCAGGTTCCAAAACATCCATGTATCAGCTGTGAGAATAACATCATTATGGCAGCCTGGGACAAACAAGACACACACACACAACACACACACATACACACACACACACACACACACACACACACACACACACACACACGCACACACACACACACACACACACATACACACACACACTCTGCTCTGTCATCTCTGTCTGGGGCTTGTCTGAATTGTTTATGTCTGAGAAGACACGCCAGGCCCACTTGTGTGTGTGTGTGTGTGTGTGTGTGTGTGTGTGTGTGTGTGTGTGTGTGTGTGTGTGTGTGTGGTCCATCCAGACGACCAGATGTTGCGCCAGACCTCTCAACACCTGTAGGGTCAAAGATCATCAACAGAGCAGGACCAATCAGAGCAGGGCGTACTGTAGGTGACCCAGCCCAGACATCTACATGACCAATCAGAGCCAGAGTGGTAAACTACCTTCACGTTTTGTTTTGGTTCCCTCAGTCCGGCAACATTCTGATAGAAACAGCTTCATCCAAGGTGATGTGATTGGTGTGCCAACATTAAATCCTGGATGATTGGATCAACCTCCAAAACAATGAATCACATGAAAGAAACCACATGTCTGCTAGTGACAGCTAACAATACAATACAATAAAATACAATACATTACAGTACACATTTTCAGGTCAGACAGAACCATTATTAATTCAACTGCACCTTTTACAGGGAAACAAAGTTCCACTGAGAACCCCAAATGGTTCCGTCTGACCTGAAAAGGGTTCTAACTTGACTTGACTTGTCTTTGGTTACGCCAAAGACAAACGGTCCTACACAGCACTCTTATCTCTGAGAGTAAGTAAGTAAGTCAGTAAGTAAATGTGATTTATAAACGCGCCTTTCAAAAGCCAGGTTTCAACGCGCTGTTCAATGAGAGCAAGATAAGAAAAGAGGAGGGGCTTATGGATCGGGCCGCGTACCATGTAAAGACTAGTTCTGTTCTCAGAATCCAGCCCAGGCACGGTGCTGTATGTCTTCCCCTCGCTCTCTCTCCCACCTTTCCTCTCTGTCCTTGCACACTCTCTCTCTCCCACCTTTCCTGTCTGTCCTTGCACACTCTCTCTTTCCCACCTTTCCTGTCTGTCCTTGCACACTCTCTCTCTTTCACTTTGCCTGTCTGTCCTTGCACACTCTCTCTCTTTCACTGTGCCTGTCTGTCCTTGCACACTCTCTCTCTTTCACTGTGCCTGTCTGTCCTTGCACACTCTCTCTCTTTCACTGTGCCTGTCTGTCCTTGCACACTCTATCTCTTTCACTGTGCCTGTCTGTCCTTGCACACTCTCTCTCTTTCACTGTGCCTGTCTGTCCTTGCACACTCTCTCTCTTTCACTGTGCCTGTCTGTCCTCGCACTGTCATATCCCAATAAGGCAGAAATGCCCTAAAATATCATCTTTGTTTTAAAGGATAAAACAGAAAAACAAAGATCGCAATATAGAGGCATAGAATCACGAAGCACAATATTGAAACACATAAAATACAGTATAGGAGCATAAATTCATAAGGTGCAATATTAAAACATTAAATCAGAGAGTCCAGAGAGACCCTAACCCTGCATGAATCACAATGGGAGGGTCAGAATGGGAGGTTGCCAGGTCAGCAGGGTTCAGCAGGCTGGTATACAGAGCTGGTGAACCACTACTTCTACAGTAGCAGAACCCTACAGAACCAGTCCTAGATGATAGAGAGCTACAGTACTTCTACAGTTGCAGAACCCTACAGAACCAGTCCTAGATGATAGAGAGCTACAGTACTTCTACAGTAGCAGAACCCTACAGAACCAGTCCTAGATGATAGAGAGCTACAGTACTTCTACAGTAGCAGAACCCTACAGAACCAGTCCTAGGTGATAGAGAGATACAGTACTTCTACAGTAGCAGAACCCTACAGAACCAGTCCTAGATGATAGAGAGCTACATTACTTCTACAGTAGCAGAACCCTACAGAACCAGTCCTAGATGATAGAGAGCTACAGTACTTCTACAGTAGCAGAACCCTACAGAACCAGTCCTAGGTGATAGAGAGATACAGTACTTCTACAGTAGCAGAACCCTACAGAACCAGTCCTAGATGATAGAGAGCTACAGTACTTCTACAGTAGCAGAACCCTACAGAACCAGTCCTAGATGATAGAGAGATACAGTACTTCTACAGTAGCAGAACCCTACAGAACCAGTCCTAGATGATAGAGAGATACAGTACTTCTACAGTAGCAGAACCCTACAGAACCAGTCCTAGATGATAGAGAGATACAGTACTTCTACAGTAGCAGAACCCTACAGAACCAGTCCTAGATGATAGAGAGCTACAGTACTTCTACAGTAGCAGAACCCTACAGAACCAGTCCTAGATGATAGAGAGATACAGTACTTCTACAGTAGCAGAACCCTACAGAACCAGTCCTAGATAAACTAGGATCTCTGTTATCCTGCTCCATGTCTAACACAGCAAAGGATGGACAGAAGGCAACAGGAATGTATGTTTGTGTGTACTGTGTGTGTGTGTGTGTGTGTGTGTGTGTGTGTGTGTGTGTGTGTGTGTGTGTGGATTAAAGCAGGAGTGGCAGGGATAAATAAATAGCTCTATAAATCTGCTGTCTCGACTCCTGCCTTTGTGTGTGTGCGTGTGTGTGTGTGTGTGAGTGTGTGTGTGTGTCACCCTGGGGGTTAGAGGTGAGACGGGGGTGTGAGGGCGTGGCTGCCGTAACTGTCTGTCTGCATTCCTGAGCAGCCCACAACAACAACTACTACAACAACACAATAACAAAACAATAATAGCGGCACAATAACAGCCCACCACATACCGTGCCTCCACCACCTCACCCTAACCCACGCGGAGAGGAGACAGAGGGCCGGCAGAGATGGCACCGTGCCCTCTCTGGGGAATGTCATTTAACTGTCCTGAGACACGCATCCATCCTGCTAACTGTCCCTCCCCCTCTTCATCCTGACCTCCTAGCTCTTCTCCTCCCCCCCTCCACCCCACACACACACATTGGGTGTCTTATCTCCTTCTGATAAAAGGCTCTTTGAAGAGGCTACTGCTGGTAGATACCCAGGCTCCTCTCTGGCAGTCTTCTCCTCACACATCCCCTCTCTCTCTCTCTAAGGGAGAGAGACCAGGGATATTTGTTTTTTTTCTTTTTTTACCTCCACCCCAGCGACAGTGTAGGGCGAGAGGTAATGTTTTCAGTGGCGTGTTTTTCTTTCTTTCTCTTTCTTTTTTTAAGTATGCACATTAGTTTTGTTGTTGTCTAAAGACAAATGGCAAATGTCACATTCATCCACCATGTTACTCCTTTAATAAACACAGCAGAGTCCCATTCTAAGTGTGTCATCTCTCTCAGGTTTACATACTGGGGCTTAACTTCATGAGAGGGGTTCTCTATCAACACTAGAGAGGGGTTCTCTAACAAGACCAGAGAGGGGTTCTCTAACAAGACCAGAGAGGGGTTCTCTAACAACACTAGAGAGGGGTTCTCTAACAACACTAGAGAGGGGTTCTCTAACAAGACCAGAGAGGGGTTCTCTAACAAGACCAGAGAGGGGTTCTCTAACAAGACCAGAGAGGGGTTCTCTAACAACACCAGAGAGGGGTTCTCTAACAACACTAGAGAGGGGTTCTCTAACAACACTAGAGAGGGGTTCTCTAACAAGACCAGAGAGGGGTTCTCTAACAAGACCAGAGAGGGGTTCTCTAACAAGACCAGAGAGGGGTTCTCTAACAACACCAGAGAGGGGTTCTCTAACAACACTAGAGAGGGGTTCTCTAACAAGACCAGAGAGACGTTCTCTCTAGCAAGACCAGAGAGGGGTTCTCTCTAACAAGACCAGAGAGGGGTTCTCTAACAAGACCAGAGAGGGGTTCTCTCTAACAAGACCAGAGAGGGGTTCTCTAACAAGACCAGAGAGGGGTTCTCTAACAAGACCAGAGAGGGGTTCTCTAACAAGACCAGAGAGGGGTTCTCTAACAAGACCAGAGAGGGGTTCTCTAACAAGACCAGAGAGGGGTTCTCTCTAACAAGACCAGAGAGGGGTTCTCTAACAAGACCAGAGAGGGGTTCTCTAACAAGACCAGAGAGGGGTTCTCTAACAAGACCAGAGAGGGGTTCTCTCTAACAAGACCAGAGAGGGGTTCTCTAACAAGACCAGAGAGGGGTTCTCTAACAAGACCAGAGAGGGGTTCTCTAACAAGACCAGAGAGGGGTTCTCTCTAACAAGACCAGAGAGGGGTTCTCTAACAAGACCAGAGAGGGGTTCTCTAACAAGACCAGAGAGGGGTTCTCTAACAAGACCAGAGAGGGGTTCTCTCTAACAAGACCAGAGAGGGGTTCTCTAACAACACTAGAGAGGGGTTCTCTAACAAGACCAGAGAGGGGTTCTCTAACAAGACCAGAGAGGGGTTCTCTAACAAGACCAGAGAGGGGTTCTCTAACAAGACCAGAGAGGGGTTCTCTAACAAGACCAGAGAGGGGTTCTCTCTAACAAGACCAGAGAGGGGTTCTCTAACAAGACCAGAGAGGGGTTCTCTAACAAGACCAGAGAGGGGTTCTCTAACAAGACCAGAGAGGGGTTCTCTCTAACAAGACCAGAGAGGGGTTCTCTAACAAGACCAGAGAGGGGTTCTCTAACAAGACCAGAGAGGGGTTCTCTCTAACAAGACCAGAGAGGGGTTCTCTCTAACAAGACCAGAGAGGGGTTCTCTAACAAGACCAGAGAGGGGTTCTCTAACAAGACCAGAGAGACGTTCTCTCTAACAAGACCAGAGAGGGGTTCTCTAACAAGACCAGAGAGACGTTCTCTCTAACAAGACCAGAGAGGGGTTCTCTAACAAGACCAGAGAGGGGTTCTCTAACAAGACCAGAGAGACGTTCTCTAACAAGACCAGAGAGGGGTTCTCTAACAAGACCAGAGAGACGTTCTCTAACAAGACCAGAGAGGGGTTCTCTCACAAGACCAGAGAGGGGTTCTCTAACAAGACCAGAGAGGGGTTCTCTAACAAGACCAGAGAGGGGTTCTCTAACAAGACCAGAGAGGGGTTCTCTAACAAGACCAGAGAGGGGTTCTCTCTTACAAGACCAGAGAGGGGTTCTCTAACAAGACCAGAGAGGGGTTCTCTCTAACAAGACCAGAGAGACGTTCTCTAACAAGACCAGAGAGACGTTCTCTAACAAGACCAGAGAGGGGTTCTCTAACAAGACCAGAGAGACGTTCTCTAACAAGACCAGAGAGGGGTTCTCTAACAAGACCAGAGAGGGGTTCTCTAACAAGACCAGAGAGACGTTCTCTCTAACAAGACCAGAGAGGGGTTCTCTAACAAGACCAGAGAGACGTTCTCTCTAACAAGACCAGAGAGGGGTTCTCTAACAAGACCAGAGAGGGGTTCTCTATCAACACCAGAGAGGGGTTCTCTAACAAGACCAGAGAGGGGTTCTCTAACAAGACCAGAGAGACGTTCTCTAACAAGACCAGAGAGGGGTTCTCTAACAAGACCAGAGAGGGGTTCTCTAACAAGACCAGAGAGACGTTCTCTAACAAGACCAGAGAGGGGTTCTCTAACAAGACCAGAGAGGGGTTCTCTAACAAGACCAGAGAGACGTTCTCTAACAAGACCAGAGAGACGTTCTCTAACAAGACCAGAGAGGGGTTCTCTAACAAGACCAGAGAGACGTTCTCTAACAAGACCAGAGAGGGGTTCTCTAACAAGACCAGAGAGGGGTTCTCTAACAAGACCAGAGAGACGTTCTCTCTAACAAGACCAGAGAGGGGTTCTCTAACAAGACCAGAGAGACGTTCTCTCTAACAAGACCAGAGAGGGGTTCTCTAACAAGACCAGAGAGGGGTTCTCTATCAACACCAGAGAGGGGTTCTCTAACAAGACCAGAGAGGGGTTCTCTAACAAGACCAGAGAGACGTTCTCTAACAAGACCAGAGAGGGGTTCTCTAACAAGACCAGAGAGACGTTCTCTCTAACAAGACCAGAGAGACGTTCTCTCTAACAAGACCAGAGAGGGGTTCTCTAACAAGACCAGAGAGACGTTCTCTCTAACAAGACCAGAGAGGGGTTCTCTAACAAGACCAGAGAGGGGTTCTCTATCAACACCAGAGAGGGGTTCTCTAACAAGACCAGAGAGGGGTTCTCTAACAAGACCAGAGAGGGGTTCTCTCTAACAAGACCAGAGAGGGGTTCTCTCTAACAAGACCAGAGAGGGGTTCTCTAACAAGACCAGAGAGGGGTTCTCTAACAAGATCAGAGAGGGGTTCTCTAACAAGACCAGAGAGGGGTTCTCTAACAAGACCAGAGAGGGGTTCTCTAACAAGACCAGAGAGGGGTTCTCTAACAAGACCAGAGAGGGGTTCTCTATCAACACCAGAGAGGGGTTCTCTCTAACAACACCAGAGAGGGGTTCTCTAACAACACCAGAGAGGGGTTCTCTAACAACACCAGAGAGGGGTTCTCTCTAACAAGACCAGAGAGGGGTTCTCTCTAACAAGACCAGAGAGGGGTTCTCTAACAAGACCAGAGAGGGGTTCTCTAACAAGATCAGAGAGGGGTTCTCTATCAACACCAGAGAGGGGTTCTCTATCAACACCAGAGAGGGGTTCTCTAACAAGACCAGAGAGGGGTTCTCTATCAACACCAGAGAGGGGTTCTCTAACAAGACCAGAGAGGGGTTCTCTAACAAGACCAGAGAGGGGTTCTCTATCAACACCAGAGAGGGGTTCTCTATCAACACCAGAGAGGGGTCCCCAGCAGGCTGAGTAGATCATCATGTGTGGAGTGGCCCGTGGGGACACTGGGAGACTAATTGGCATAATTTATAGAACAGCTGTCCTCTAGACAGGCTAATAGACAGAGGAACAGACTGAGGAACAGACACAGGGGAACAGACAGAGGAACAGACAGAGGAACAGAGGAACAGACACAGAGGACCAGACACAGAGGAACAGAGGAACAGACACAGAGGAACAGACAGAGGAACAGAGGAACAGACACAGGGGAACAGATAGAGGAACAGACAGAGGAACAGACACTAACTAACTAACAGATATTAGCCTCTATACTGCATCTCCTCATGGAATCACCTGAACACTGTCAAGAAACAGTCTGATCACAGCTAAGAAACAGCCTGATCACAGCTAAGAAACAGCCTGATCACAGCTAAGAAACAGCCTGATCACAGCTAAGAAACAGTCTGATCACAGCTAAGAAACAGCCTGATCACAGCTAAGAAACAGCCTGATCACAGCTAAGAAACAGCCTGATCACAGCTAAGAAACAGCCTGATCACAGCTAAGAAACAGTCTGATCACAGCTAAGAAACAGTCTGATCACAGCTAAGAAACAGCCTGATCACAGCTAAGAAACAGTCCGATCACAGCTAAGAAACAGCCTGATCACAGCTAAGAAACAGCCTGATCACAGCTAAGAAACAGCCTGATCACAGCTAAGAAACAGCCTGATCACAGCTAAGAAACAGTCTGATCACAGCTAAGAAACAGCCTGATCACAGCTAAGAAACAGCCTGATCATAGCTAAGAAACAGCCTGATCACAGCTAAGAAACAGTCTGATCACAGCTAAGAAACAGCCTGATCACAGCTAAGAAACAGTCCGATCACAGCTAAGAAACAGCCTGATCACAGCTAAGAAACAGCCTGATCACAGCTAAGAAACAGCCTGATCACAGCTAAGAAACAGTCTGATCACAGCTAAGAAACAGCCTGATCACAGCTAAGAAACAGCCTGATCACAGCTAAGAAACAGCCTGATCACAGCTAAGAAACAGTCTGATCACAGCTAAGAAACAGCCTGATCACAGCTAAGAAACAGTCTGATCACAGCTAAGAAACAGTCTGATCACAGCTAAGAAACAGTCTGATCACAGCTAAGAAACAGCCTAATCACAGCTAAGAAACAGTCTGATCACACAGCTAAGAAACAGTCTGATCACAGCTAAGAAACAGCCTGATCACAGCTAAGAAACAGTCTGATCACAGCTAAGAAACAGCCTGATCACAGCTAAGAAACAGCCCGATCACAGCTAAGAAACAGCCCGATCACAGCTAAGAAACAGTCTGATCACAGCTAAGAAACAGCCTGATCACAGCTAAGAAACAGCCTGATCACAGCTAAGAAACAGTCTGATCACAGCTAAGAAACAGCCTGATCACAGCTAAGAAACAGTCTGATCACAGCTAAGAAACAGTCTGATCACAGCTAAGAAACAGTCTGATCACAGCTAAGAAACAGCCTAATCACAGCTAAGAAACAGTCTGATCACACAGCTAAGAAACAGTCTGATCACAGCTAAGAAACAGCCTGATCACAGCTAAGAAACAGTCTGATCACAGCTAAGAAACAGCCTGATCACAGCTAAGAAACAGCCCGATCACAGCTAAGAAACAGCCCGATCACAGCTAAGAAACAGTCTGATCACAGCTAAGAAACAGCCCGATCACAGCTAAGAAACAGCCCGAACACTCGGAACAGCAGCATGAACACAACCTAGAAACAGCCTGAGCAACACAATGGCAGCATTGAGCCCAGCAGAGCGCTGGAATGGGGGGAGGAATGTGTAGAGAGGCGAGAGGCAGAGCAGAACGCCGGCAGCCTGTATAGATCCTTTATTCTGGAGCAGAGATGAGGAGGTAACTCTACAGAACAGGACGGAGGAGAGATGAGGAGAGAACTCTACAGAACAGGACAGAGGAGAGATGAGGAGAGATGAGGAGAGATGAGGAGAGAACTCTACAGAGGAGAGATGAGGAGAGATGAGGAGAGATGAGGAGAGATGAGGAGAGAACTCTACAGAGGAGAGATGAGGAGAGATGAGGAGAGATGAGGAGAGAACTCTACAGAACAGGACGGAGGAGAGATGAGGAGAGATGAGGAGAGAACTCTACAGAGGAGAGATGAGGAGAGATGAGGAGAGAACTCTACAGAGCAGGACAGAGGAGAGATGAAGAGAGAACTCTACAGAGGAGAGATGAAAAGAGATGAGAGAGAACTCTACAGAGGAGAGAGGAGCAGAGATGAGGAGAGATGAGGAGAGATGAGGAGAGATGAGGAGAGATGAGGAGAGATGAGGAGAGATGAGGAGAGAACTCTACAGACCAGGACAGAGGAGAGATGAAGAGAGATGAGAGAGAACTCTACAGAGGAGAGAGGAGCAGAGATGAGGAGAGATGAGGAGAGATGAGGAGAGATGAGGAGAGATGAGGAGAGATGAGGAGAGATGAGGAGAGATGAGGAGAGAACTCTACAGAGCAGGGCGGAGGAGAGAAGAGGAGAGATGAGGTCTTTACTGACCACTTCAACCAGCCAGCTGCATGGACAACAGACAGGCAGACAGACAGGCAGGCAGACAGACAGACAGACAGACAGACAGACAGACAGACAGACAGACAGGCAAATAGACAGACAGACAGGCAGACAGACAGACAGGCAGGCAGGCAGACAGACAGACAGGCAAATAGACAGACAGACAGGCAAATAGACAGACAGACAGGCAGACAGACAGACAGACAGGCAGGCAGACAGACAGACAGACAGACAGGCAAATAGACAGACAGATAGACAGACAGGCAGACAGACAGACAGGCAAATAGACAGACAGACAGACAGACAGACAGGCAGACAGACAGACAGACAGACAGACAGACAGGCAGGCAGACAGACAGACAGACAGACAGACAGGCAAATAGACAGACAGACAGGCAGACAGACAGACAGGCAGGCAGACAGACAGACAGGCAAATAGACAGACAGACAGACAGACAGGCAGACAGACAGACAGACAGGCAAATAGACAGACAGACAGACAGACAGACAGACAGACAGACAGGCAGACAGACAGACAGACAGACAGACAGGCAGGCAAGCAGGCAGACAGAGACAGGTACAGTAGTCTGACATTTACTGATATTTACTCACTAACAGCTAAATATGTCACACCAACAGAACACTTGTTCAATTAAGTTATTGTGCATACATCGTTTGATTGTTTGATTTGATTTTAGTTATTTAATTATTGCTCTTATCATGAATTTATTACAAACATTGTTTTGTTATTTTTTGTCAATCTGCTTTGGCAATATTTACTGTGTAATGTAGTAATGTATATCATGCCAATGAAGCTTTTGGAATTTGAACTAGTGAGGAGAGTCAGTGGAGTGAGTGATGAAAGGTCATAGGTCATGTGTTCACAGACCGGAGCGTGAGGAAGTGAGTGACACTAGGTCCCATCAAACCTAAACTACAACGGAGCAGACGTGCTCTAAACACTACTAGCAAGCTGGAGCCTGAACCTGTCAGGCTTATCTCTCCAGTACTCTCACACACACACACACACACACACACACACACACACACACACACACACACACACACACACCTGAGCTCTTTTGCCTCAGCTGGGCCATGATTCCTATATCCACAGACCGAGGGGCTCCATGCCTGCTGCCCGGCCCATGAACACCCTCTCACCCTCCACAGCCCCCCACCCTGTGTTGGGGGTGATCAGGGGCGTGTGTTTGTCTGGGGTTCCCCCCTCTGGAACAGCTGTAGGAGTGTCAGACATCATGTACAGAGAATGTATGACTAATGTTGTCTCCAGACCCTCAGCACATGCTGAGTCTGCTGAATAACTCACCATAAACACAGAGAGCACTCACACATGGACACATTAACACACACATACACACACGTGCGCGCGCACACACACACACACACACAGACGTGGGCACACAAATACAAACAAGCAAATGTACATTCTGCTGCAGACACACACGAACACACACAATGAAATGAAATGCATGCTGGTATCTGTGAGAGACCGGGGAGAAATCTGACACAATGGATAATATACTTTACTATTTACAGTTCTATGCTTTGGCAATATTGTTTTTCTGAACTAAAATAAAATCCTGAATTGAATTCAGAGATAGCGACAGGAACGGTAGAGAGACAAAGAAAGAGATAAAGAGAGCGATAAAGAGAGAGATAGGGAGATAATATCCTCGCTCCTCGGGGGAGAGCCTGGTTTCTATTCGCCTGGTTTCCGGTCTAGAGCCGGCTGGCATTCTGTCACACAAACGCCGAATGGAGCAGCCTAGTCTCGCCAGTCGCTACGAATTAGAATAAAACATGGACGTACCAAACGAAGTAGCCTATCCCAGAAGATGTTATTGCCACATCGCATCGTAGGTTTATGAGTAGGTTTGTTGGACAGTTTTGTTTTTTTTTGTAAATAATTTTTGATTTAAGTTTCAGAAAGTGTCATTACAAACATAATGTCAATGTAAATATATTATACATTTAACACCTAACCCCTTTCTACTCTTATCCCACCCAACCACCCTCCCCCCATGGACACACAGCACATGGTTCACATGATTCACTCAGGCGAATATATTCACAGAGAAAAAAGAAAGGTATTCAGGGTTGGATAACGAACATGTAAATTAAAAAGAAAAAAAAAACAAATACAACTTTACAAATATAACTTTACATGAGGGTTAAAAACACAGAGATATGCATTCCTTTAGAGTAACTCTAGTCATGTTGACAAGCTTTTAAGCTGTTCTGCAGCATTCTCCCACATTCGTAGTGTTTGTGCTTTAGCACCATTAACTCTCGCTGAAGACAACTCCATGTGAACCACATCAAAAAGAGACCATAGCCAATGTTTCAGTGATAGTTGATGAGGAGGAAGCCAACGTGAAACTATAATTCTTTTCGCTGCCAACCAGAGTTTGTGCTCCTTTTCCAAAAACTTGAACCTGGAGTCGCCATTTAGGAGGAGGAGAGCAGGATCCAGGGGGATCTGATAGCTTGTTCCCAACATCAACCCAGAACCTCTGAACATCTGGACACTCCCATAAGACATGCATTAACGTGCCCATCACCCCCTGACCACAGAAAGTACAGTAAGGATGAGGGGCCAAGCCCATCAGGTGCCTCTTGTGTGGTGTTAGATATGTTCTGTGGCAGATCTTATAGTGGCTTAGTTGATGGTTTCCCAGTCTATCGTCCCCACCCCCTGAGGTAAGTCGTTCTCCCATAGCCCGAGCCCTGTTGGTTGTGCAGAGGACTGAGCTATGAGGCGGTCATAGATGTAAGAGACCGTCCCTCTGTGAGGTGCTCTATCCATCAGGGAGAATACAGGGTGGCTGGGCAGGTCCGATCCCCAGGGGACCTTGAGAGAGTGAAGAGCTGATCTGAGTCTAAAGTAGAAGAATAGTGGATTTCTCGGAATACCAAATTGAGACATTAAATCTGGGAAATCTAGAATAGGATGCTGGCCCGAGATGTCACCCAATGTCTGTATGCCTTTTAAAGCCCACGACTGCAGAGTGAAAGGTTTGCCATCTGACAGTAGATTTACATTGTGACATATGGGTGACTGTTTATGCCAATCTGTGCAGGTATCTCTCCAAACTTGCTATAGTTTGCAGCATGTATGGAATTATTGGACCACACTCGGAGCACATTTTCTATGGTTAAGGCCAGAGAATGCAACATCCTGGAGCCTCAATGGAGAAACCAGTTCTTGTTCTAGACTTTTCCAGGGTGAATGCTTCTCAGGGTTGAACCAGAAGATCAAAGGCCGCAAGACAAATGACCAATGATACAATTTGAAGTTCGGAAAGGCCCATCCACCCCCGAGACTTGTCCCTCTGTAGGGTTGATCATCTAATGCGAGGTTTCTTCCCACTCCACACAAATTTACTTAGCAACGAATCAAGTTTCTTCCAATATTTTACAGGGGCTCGAACGGTAGCATCGAGCTCACAAACTTGATGCAGGGTAGGATGTTCATCTTAACTGTGGCAATACGGGCTGGTACTGATGATGGTCATCCACCTCCATAGATCACCCTCAATTTTCCTCAAGGTGGAGGAACAGTTATTCTTTGCTATTGAGAGAACACAGGAGCTGATTTCAATGCCTAAATATGTGGCTGTCTGTGCCACCGGTACACCAGGCAGAACACCCATCCTCCCAATGTTTGTATTGAGTAACATCAAAACCGACTTAAATTTATTCGTTTTATAACCGAATAGCGTCCCAAAGCGTTCTAAGATCTCAAAGACATTTGGGAGGGAATGTTGCAGATCCGAAAGGAACATGAGGGTGTCATCAGCATACATCGACACGGAGTGTGACGTAGTGCCTATTGTTATCGGAGAAACCAACACACTCTGCCTTATATATTGGGCCAGTGGTTCCAATGACAGATTGAATATTAGAGGCAAGGCACAGCAGCCTTGTCTGGACCCACGATAAATATTAAAGAGATCAGAGAAATGTCCTCCTATGGAGACCCTGGCAGAAGGGTTAGCGTACAACACTTTAATCATTTTAATAAAATTTGGACCAAACTTGAATTTATCCAGAACGTTCCATAAATACCTCCACTCCAGGTGATCAAACGCCTTTTCAGCTGGACAGTTGGACAGTTTGGACAGTATCCGCATATACTGGAAACCACAAATGCAAAGCAAAAAGGCCCCAGGCCTACCGAGAGAGAGAGAGAGAGAGAGAGAGATAAAGAGAGAGAGAGAGAGAGAGAGAGAGAGAGAGAGATAAAGAGAGAGAGAGAGATAAAGAGAGAGACAGGGGAGATAGAGACGGGAATTAGAGAGATAGAGACAGGCAGAGAAATAGGTGGGCAAGCAGTACTTTATTGATCCCTGAGGGGGAATTTCGGGACAGAGAGATAGAGAGGGACTGGGGAGATAGAGAGACAGAGAGACAGAGAGACAAATA
>NC_140237.1:9267209-9281709 GCF_949987555.1 Borostomias antarcticus
ATGTCACGGCTACAAGTGTGTGTGTGCGTGTGTGTGTGTGGCTAAGGAAACTGGAGTCCAGGGAGTCCCTTGGCTCATAGGACCCTGTCGTCGTGGCAACGGGAACAGAACTTTTTCTCAGGAAAAATAACTACCCGGACGGACCATGTGACCCCAACGGAACCACTTCCTGTTACCCTGCATAGACACACACACACGCACACACACACACACACACACACACACACACACACACACACGCCAATGTCCCACTGTGCCTCAAGCAGCCCAGCTGAACGCGAGGTACATCTCCATCTGTGCTTTACGAGTGCAGGGTGGGATCTGTTGTTGGTCGTGCCCACATGAACATGAGCGCAGGCCAGATGCTTAGCACATTACCTCACCATGACCTCAGCCTGCAGCCCTGAAACAAGGGGATGGAGGGATGGATGGAGAGATGGTGGGGGGGTGGAGGAGGAGGGATGGAGGAATGGATGGGGGATGGAGGGAGGAGAAGACTCAAAAACAAGAAGCCGTATTGGATGTGTGGTACAGGTGAGAATGGATCTAATACAACAGGTGTGTTCGTTTTTGTAACAGCTATGATGTTTCCAGTAACAGGTGTGTGTGTGTATGTGTGTGTACAGTATCTAACAGGTGTTTGTGTGTGCATCTGTATGTGTACAGATCTGTATGTGTCCAGTATCTAACAGGTGTGTTTGTTTGCGTGTGCTTGTTTGTGTACAATATCAAACAGGTGCGCCTGTATGTGTTTACAGCAACTAGCAGATGTGTGTGTATCTGTATGCGTGCACCGTATCTACTAGCTGTGGTGTTGTGCGTGTCTGTTCCTGGTTAGCGGTAGCTGCTAGTGGTTAGCCAGCTCCACAGGGGTCGGAGGGCGATCGCGTCTCTGTTGTGGAATGAAGGCCAGGTGCTGAGGTCATCAGCACTCAGCAGCTTTCTCTTCTCCGGACCCCCCCCCTTCCCCCCGCCGCCCCCCTGTCCACCAGTCTGTTCCTATGAGAAAGAGGAAGTGAGGTTATAGACTATGACCTCACCACAGGAAGCGTTTGGTGTTCTGGCGGATGGTGGTTGTTTTGTTATTGTTGTTTGTTTACAGATGGTCTGATGGACGGAGGTTCTGTCGCTGAGCAGTTCCAGGTCCAGACCACGAGCAGCAGAGGTGGTCCAGATCACAGACCACAGCGGGTCAGTGCTGGACGTTGACTTTATGACTCTGTTAAACAGCGCGGATGTCGAGGAAGCACGACTCCCAGCTGCTTGGATTTAGAGCGTTTTATTTTGATGTGTACATGTCCAGCATGGATTGTTAACACACTCATCAGGAGGTGAACACGCAAACGTATAAAATCTTAATTCTCTACAACGACAACAACAGCAACGAAACGGAATGTTATTAACAAAATAAAAATGGCAAGATCAAAATGTCTTCCCGAGTTCTGCAGAGAAACCAAACAGTAAAAACAAAAACGGAAAACCAAATCGATATTAAAAACAACTTAAAACCGCATGAATATTACACAGAATCATGATTATCATACACACAAACATTACCACATTTTTTTTCATCCCAATGAGGACGGTGAGGTTTTATTAAAAAAAAAAGACAAAGAGAACAACTAAAGTGTTATCAAGATCAAGGTGACATGGATCCACATGGCTGTATACGATGACGACGACAACAACAACAACAACAACAACAGGATGATGAGATGCTACTTAGCCCTGCACACGGAGCCTCCCGTCGCCCTGGTAACCCTCTGATCTAGGAGGAGTGGTCTGCCGTCAGTCATCAGACGGTTAATGGCGAGTGGTTTCAGTCTGTTGGGCTCCCAGTTACAAGTAAGGTGAGATGCACTCTGGGTAAAGAGCAGTCGTCGGAGCGAGGACATCGAGACGCATCGATCTCTCTCGCGGCCCTGGGGGTGCGCTGAGGTGGTGTTTTATCAGAGAGAGAGTGAACCAGATCTCCTTGACGCGCTCCCTCCCTCCTGGCCAGTATCCCGTGTCCTATTGTGCTAGGCTATCTCTGTCCCTCTGCAGAGTTCCACTTTTCCGTCAGTCGATTAGGAGTTGGCGTCAGTGGTTGAGCACAGATCTACAGTACTCAGAGAGTCAGCACAGACAGTGGCTAATCTTAATAGTGGTAGTGTGTGGGGGGGGGGGAGTGGGGGGGGGGGGGGGGCAGAGATGTACCGGCCACACCTCCAGGGTCACTAGCTCTTTGAGTGTTGTTTGAGCTCCCCATTGCAGCCAATGAGAAAGCTCTGGGGCAGGCTGAGGTGAAAAGGATTGTGGGTCTGACCCTGGCCTGAGGCCCAGCCTCCCTTCCTGCCGGGGGAGGACAACGATGCAGTGTGTGTGAGAGAGAGAGAGAGAGAGAGAGGTCCATTGTTAGTAAGAGTCCCCCTGGGCCGAGCCTGGAGCTGGAGGAGGAGGACGAGGAGGAGGAGGGGGGAGAGAGAGAGAGAGAGAGAAAGAGAGAGAAAGGGGGGAGGGGCTCTAATATGGCAGGAGTACTTGAGGGACGTACGTACAGTAAAAAGCTGCTGACTGTGAAAACACACACGATGCATACGAACGCACACGACACTTACAAACATACACAGAACGTAGAGGGACAAACACACAAAATATAGACAAACACACGACGCATACAAACACTACATGCAAACAAACACACACACACAAAGCATATAAACGCACAAACAGAAACGCACACACAACACATACACAACGCACACACACAACGTAGACAAACACACACACACACACTGTAGATAAACACTCGCAACGCATACAAACGTTCGGTTTCAAGCATTGCTACTTCAATCATTCCCGACGTACATCATTTCATACCCTCATTTTTCATCCATGTGGCGTTCTAAAACAACGCTCACTGAAACACTGAACGAGCCAACGAAGCGTCGTTAGACTCCCAGACCTCTCTCACAGCCGGCCGTCTCCAAGCAGCCATTCACTTAGCCTGGTCCCCCGTGTCTGGGACCTGGTCCCCCGTGTCTGGGACCTGGTCCCCCGTGTCTGGGACCTGGTCCCCCGTGTTTGGGACCTGGTCCCCCGTGTCTGGGACCTGGTCCCCCGTGTCTGGGACCTGGTCCCCCGTGTTTGGGACCTCCTGTGACGGGGACCTAACCCCTCCGGGCTGACGAGGAGGAACCGTTTCTGACGGTTAATCGACTGAATAATGGCCTGATGTATGATAAAGGCCTGCACTACAGCCAGAGAGAGAGAGAGAGAGAGAGAGAGAGAGAATGAGAGAGTGAGTGGGAGAGAGACAGTGAGAGAGAGAGAGAGAGAGAGAGAGAGTGAGTGGGAGAGAGAGAGAGAGAGTGGGAGAGAGAGAGAGTGAGTGGGAGAGAGAGTGAGAGAGAATGAGAGAGAGAGTGAGAGAGAGAGAGAGAGAGAGAGAGAGCGAGAGAGAGAGAGAGAGAGAGAGAGTGAGAGAGAGAGTGTCTTCCCAGTCCCAGGCAGGTGGGCTCAGAGGATGCAGAGTTCTCTCAGGCAGACAGAGTATCAGGTTTGTTCCCGCGGTCTGTCCGGCCTGGCGGAGTTAAAAGGCCGTTTCAGAGATTATAGCTATCGACAGAGGAAGAGAGGATTGAGACGAGGAGGCCAGAGAGAGAGGAGGAGAGCAGAGGAGGAGAGGAGTGGAGAGAGATGTCCGCCTGTCAAGGGTGATGATGATCCCGTTCGATGGCGTTGCTAGGAGACGGCCGCCGGCCCCTCGTCGTGAAGGGGAGGGGTTAGAGGAGAGCTAATCAGCACTAAAAGCTCCCGTCTCCCCCTCCTTCCCCCGCGCCTCCTCCCCCTAACTCCCTCCTCTCCTCCTCTCCGGCTCTCTGTCCCCGATCGATACCTCTGTCCTCCCCCCTGAGCAGCAGCAGCGTCCCGGGGGACATCAGGACACTCTGCAGTCAGCGTCTCTACAGGCCTTACTGTCTCTCTTTACACTCTCTCTACAGGCCCTGCTGTCTCTCTTTACACTCTCTCTACAGGCCCTGCTGTCTCTCTTTACACTCTCTCTACAGGCCCTGCTGTCTCTCTTTACACTCTCTCTACAGGCCCTGCTGTCTCTCTTTACACTCTCTCTACAGGCCTTACTGTCTCTCTTTACACTCTCTCTACAGGCCCTACTGTCTCTCTTTACACTCTCTCTACAGGCCTGACTGTCTCTCTTTACACTCTCTACAGGCCCTGCTGTCTCTCTTTACACTCTCTCTACAGGCCTTACTGTCTCTCTTTACACTCTCTCTACAGGCCTTACTGTCTCTCTTTACACTCTCTCTACAGGCCTTACTGTCTCTCTTTACACTCTCTACAGGCCCTGCTGTCTCTCTTTACACTCTCTCTACAGGCCTTACTGTCTCTCTTTACACTCTCTCTACAGGCCTTACTGTCTCTCTTTACACTCTCTCTACAGGCCTTACTGTCTCTCTTTATACTCTCTCTACAGACCTTACTGTCTCTCTTTACACTCTCTCTACAGGCCCTGCTGTCTCTCTTTACACTCTCTCTACAGGCCTTACTGTCTCTCTTTACACTCTCTCTTCTTTGTGATTCCAGTCTTCTGGGTGAGGTGCATGTTGAGGTTAGTGAGCACCGTTGGTTCTTGATAGAGAAACAGACGCAGCGTTGTAAGTCAACGCGTTAGAGCGGAGATACCAGGAGATATCTCCAGGTCCATGGTGAGCCTGTTTCAGGAGATATCTCCAGGTCCATGGTGAGCCTGTATCAGGAGATATCTCCAGGTCCATGGTGAGTCTGTATCAGGAGATATCTCCAGGTCCATGGTGAGCCTGTACCAGGAGATATCTCCAGGTCCATGGTGAGCCTGTATCAGGAGATATCTCCAGGTCCATGGTGAGCCTGTACCAGGAGATATCTCCAGGTCCATGGTGAGCCTGTATCAGGAGATATCTCCAGGTCCATGGTGAGCCTGTACCAGGAGATATCTCCAGGTCCATGGTGAGCCTGTATCAGGAGATATCTCCAGGTCCATGGTGAGCCTGTATCAGGAGATATCTCCAGGTCCATGGTGAGCCTGTATCAGGAGATATCTCCAGGTCCATGGTGAGCCTGTACCAGGAGATATCTCCAGGTCCATGGTGAGCCTGTATCAGGAGATATCTCCAGGTCCATGGTGAGTCTGTAACATGACACACTGGCAGTGACTGCCCTTACAGGGAGAGACCTGGAGACAGACCCCTCCCCTCTCCCTTGTCTCTCCTCTCCCCCTCCCTCGTCTCTCCCCCGTCTCTCCTCCCCCGTCTCTCCTCTCCGACCCAGACCAGACCCGGACCAAGACTAGACCAGAACCAGAGCGGAACTAGACCAGGCCCAGAACTGGGGCTCTCTGAGGGGTAACTCTACCTCGCCTGACGGTGATCCTGCCTTAATCCTCCGCAGATAAAGTTTCTGCCCTTTAGCCCTCAGCTTTGAACTCCCACAGACCCCCTCTCCAGTCCATCTCCTTTTCTCTCTCCCGTCTCCTTTATCTCCTTCTCCAGCGCTCTCTCTCTCTCTCTGTCTCTCTCCCTCTCTCCCTCCCTCCCTCCCTCTCTCTCTCTCTCTCTCTCTCTCTCTCTCTCTCTCTCTCTGTTGGACGGTTCATGTTAGGAGGTGAAGGGGTTAACAGTAGTCTCACACACCTGCTGTGTTTGAGACCATGAGGATTAGCAGCCATGGTGGCCTCTCACATTACAGCTCAGAGACAGGCTCTCGGCCAAGACAGACCATCTAGTAGTGGGGTGTTACCTTTCAGTTAAACACATGAGAAAACTAGAACACTATAATATAGCAAAAGCCCAATCACCGTGTGTGTGTGTGTATGTGTGTACGTATGTATGTATGTGTGTGTGTGGTGTATGTGTGAGTGTGACACTCTCCTGTTGATAACTGACCTCTGACCTTCTATAGAGGATGATGGGGGAATGGGGGGAGGGTGGGACGAGAGGGGGGGTGGGGGGGGACATCTGATACCTCCGCCACTACCTTCTTTCTGCACTGCAATCTGTCCATCAGCCTCTGGTCTCTCTCTCTCTTGTCTGAGTGTTGATAGCAGAGGCAGATCAGGTCTCCACAGAGAGTCTCTCGTCCGCAGAGCGAACAAAACACGCCACGCCCTCCTCCCTGCTCTACCGCTAATAAGAACAAACTAGCGCACAGTATGAACTTAACCACAAAACAACAACAGAAGAAAAAAAGAATGTGCAAACTTCTCAGATATAAATACACTACAGTCAATGCATTGTACAGCACCATGGGGAGGGGGGGTGGTGTGTGTGTGTGTGTGTGTGTGTGTGTGTGTGTGTGTGACTGAGTATATGTACAGTATTTGCAAGTACGCCTCTACTACCACGTCTACAATGATAGGGAGATGGGGGTGGGGGGTTAAGGGGGATTGGTCTGGGGGTCAGGGCTCATCAGAGAAGGGTCAGGGGTCGTCAGACCCAGTCCTGCAGGGAGCGTTTGCAGTGCACCAGGAGTCGCGGCGCTCCCTTCCTCTGCAGCGTGTTGATGATGGCGTAGACCAATCCCAGGATGCACAGCACCAGGACCAGGGGCAGGGTCACCATGATGATGTTCATGGTCCGCTCCTCGCTGTCGTTCACCTTCAGAACCACGTCCACCTCGTTGGTCTCCTCCTCCACCGTCTCCCGGTCCACGTCGTTGGGATCTGATCCCGTGCCACCGGTACCGGTCCTGTCCTTGTCCTTGTCCGTTCCCCCCGTGTCCTTGTCCTTTCCCCCCGTGTCCTTGTCTTTGTCCTTGTCCGGGCCGGCGTCGGGGTTGAAGGGTGGCCGGTCCAGATCGGGGTTTTTGCGTCCCGGGTCGGCGTCGCGGTCCGGGTCCAGGTCCACGCTGCAGCCCATGAAGTCCCGGAGGATGGACTTGGGGAAGCCCGGCTCGCTCTTCATACGGTGGTTATCAAACTTCCAGTACTTGGAACCCTTGTAGAAGTAGGTGTAGGCTGGGGGGGGGGAGAGGAGAGGGGGGTTTGTCTTTGTCTGTGCTCTCACAGAATTATGTGATTTTTTAACACACGCACACATACACACAAATAACACACACACACAAATAACACACACAAAGACACGCACACAGAAAAACAGACACTCTCTCTCTCTGTCTGTGTCTCTCTTTCTTTCTCACCCAAACCCCTCTCAGGCATATCCCCCCCCCCCCCCAATTCTCCCCTCCCCCCTCACCTCCGTCATCGCTGAGGAAGGCTCCCTTGGGAGACGACGGCACCGCCGAGCCCCACACGCTGATTGGCTTAGGGTAGTCCTTGTCCGCCGCGCGGGACTGCTCGTTAAAGCGCCAGTACCTGCACATTATAGAATACAGAGCATTCAGCTGTGGGCTCCCGGTCACTCTGTCCTACACCATCAAACCAAGCGTCCAATCCACTCTCTTAAAGAGGCTTGACACTCAATCATCGAAGTCTTTGCCGACTTTGACCTTGGTCAGCAAAGAGATATTTTGGAAGTATTAAAGGTGTGTTTGAATCACCTCAGAATCTGCACTTGAACGAAGCGTAGCTAAAGTATTTGTTGGTTGTATCTGGCCCAGCCAGCTTTGATTCTCAGGTGTAAAAAAAGGTGTGTTCATATGATTGGTTGTTTACCAGTCTCCCTGGAAGAAGTAGGTGAATCCGGAGGGCTCCCACCAGATGGCCGTGTCTATCCGGTCGTAGGGGATGTCCCTGCCGTAGTCCACCAGCTCCTGGGGGTAGCCGGGCTCCAGGTTAGCCTCCCGGAACAGCCACCACTGATTACCTGGACGAGATAGGGGCAGGTTAGCATATAGGTTAGGAACAGGTTAGCCTACATGTTAGGAACAGGTTAGCCTACAGGTTAGCATATAGGTTAGGAACAGGTTAGCCTACATGTTAGCATATAGGTTAGGAACAGGTTAGCCTACATGTTAGGAACAGGTTAGCCTACAGGTTAGCATATAGGTTAGGAACAGGTTAGCCTACAGGTTAGCATATAGGTTAGGAACAGGTTAGCCTACATGTTAGGAACAGGTTAGCCTACAGGTTAGCATATAGGTTAGGAACAGGTTAGCCTACATGTTAGGAACAGGTTAGCCTACAGGTTAGCATATAGGTTAGGAACAGGTTAGCCTACATGTTAGGAACAGGTTAGCCTACAGTTTAGCATATAGGCTAGGAAGAGGCTAGCTTATAGGTTAGCCATTAGCCTCCTGGAGCTGCCATGTCTTCAAACCTACAAGACACAGTAACAGGTTAGCATTTAGGGGTTGGGGGTCAGGGGGGGTCATTAATGACCTGGTTAACCTCCAGGAGCTGAGCCTGCTGACCTGTCGCACCCTGCAGACGCCTGACATCACAATATACACAGCAGGAGAGAGGGAGTAGAGGAAGACGAGAGAAAACAGATAGATTGGGGAGGAGAGGGAGGACAGTAATGCAGAGATGGAGGGAGGAGGGAGGGAGAGAAAGAAAGAGAGGGAGGATAGAGGATAGGTTGATGCAATAGGGGAGGGTACCGGCTCAGACCACGGAGAAAGGGGGAGGCGAGAGAGGAGAGATATCGAGTGGGATATGGATGGAGAGAATAACTCAAGAGTGAGAGAGGGGGAGGGGGGAGGGTTCATGGCTAGTGCTGGTTTATGGAGCATGCAAAGGGACTTTCCCTCTCCCTCCACTCCCTCTCATAAACCTGAGCTATGGAAACTGTTAACCCACCATCACGCCACAAGACCTGCAGATCAGCTGGCTAACACACACGCACAGACACACACAGACACACACACACACACACACACACACACACACACACATACGCACGCTCTAACTTAACCATGCATTAAGGGAGGCTTGTAAAACTGCAGGACAACGTTAAAAGGACATGGCAGTTGTACTTTTTTAAAGGATGACAGATGTTGAGGCAAGGTTGTAATGTGTTCATTACAGTAATGTATATGTTTGGGAATGTCGAGGCAAGGTTGTAATGTGTTCATTATTTGTTTGGGAATGTTGAGGCAAGATTTTAATGTGTTCATTATTTGTTTGGGAATGTTGAGGCAAGATTTTAATGTGTTCATTATTTGTTTGGGAATGTTGAGGGAGGGTTGATCTGTGTATCTCTGTCCTCCTGCCCTGGTTTCACTCTTGTTTAAACCGAAACCTTCCCATGTAGCATCCAGAGAGAGAGAGAGAGAGAGAGAGAGAGAGAGAGAGAGAGGGAGAGAGAGAGAGAGAGAGAGAGAGGGAGAGAGAGGGAGAGAGAGAGAGAGGGAGAGAGAGGGAGAGAGAGGGAGAGAGAGAGGGGGGGTGGGGAGAGAGAGAGTGAGGGAGAGAGAGGGAGAGAGGGAAGGGCAGGGCTGATGTAACACTCCCTCGATCCCTCCCTCCCTCCCCCTCTCTCTCCATCTCTCCCTCGCTCTCACTCACATCTGCAAGATGCTGTAGAGCCAGCTCTCTGTCCCTCCCTCTGTTTCTTTCTTTCTTGCTTTCTTTCCGATGGATAGCTGCCAGATGACAGAAGGCCTTGCCAATGACATCATAATATTCCTTGAAGGCTTTCTCCAGAGGAGCCAGCTGTCTTAAAGAGCCAGCCAGCCAGAGTGATTCCAGCACTCTGATTCCACACCCCTGATTCCAAGACCTCTGATTCCAGATCTCTGATTCCACTCCCCTGATTCCAAGACCTCTGATTCCAGATCTCTGATTCCACACCCCTGATTCCAAGACCTCTGATTCCAGATCTCTGATTCCAAGACCTCTGATTCCAGATCTCTGATTCCAGACCTCTGATTCCAGATCTCTGATTCCAAGACCTCTGATTCCAGATCTCTGATTCCAGATCTCTGATTCCAGTCCCTGATTCTAGACCTCTGATTCCAGATCTCTGATTCCAGTCCCTGATTCTAGACCTCTGATTCCAGATCTCTGATTCCAGTCCCTGATTCCAGTCCCTGATTCTAGACCTCTCATTCTAGACCTCTGATTCTATATCTCTCATTCTAGACCTCTGATTCCAGTCCTCCACAGCAGCCCTCTGATACTAGCCCCCTGATTTCAGACCTGTGATTCCAGGCCTCTGATTCCAGACTTCTGATTCCAACCCCCCATTGCATTTCATCAGCTTTCTTCCTCTGTCGCTGTGTGTGTATGTGTGTGTGTGTGTGTGTGTGCTTGTGTGTGTGTGTGTGTGTGTGTGTGTATGCACGTGCATGCGTACTAGCCTGGAAGCTAGTTTTCGTGATACTGTCTGGACTTCCAGCCACCCAGGATGATTTGAGTGGGCGGGAGTATTTACCTTGACAGACAAACTCCTTGAGCCAATCAGCGTAACAAAACAGATCAAACTTTTGCCAAATCCAGTCGGAAGAACATCGAAAATGTCTTTTCCAAACTCTACTATTGAATACTCTTGTTCTTTGTTAATTACTGTTATTGAGTCTATTTCTGCAATAACTCAACTTATGGTTGTATTTATTCTTCTAACATTAACCTGCATTTCATCTACGGGAACCAATCAGGAACTGGGGGCAGAGCAGCAGTTAAAAAGCAGTCTCCTGATTGGTTCCCCATTTTCCGGGAAAACTCAAATCGTTCTAGGCGGCCGGATGTCCAGACTGTATCGCAAAAACCTTTCTTTTTTTTGCGAGGAAGTCTGTCTTCCATGCTGCATGCGTCCATGTGTGTGTGCAGATCCCCTACCTTTAAAGAACACAAACTTCCCGTCGTGTCTCTCGTAGGCGGCGTCTATGTCCCCGGGCAAGCCTCTCCAGAAGTGTCCGATGGGCATGGGGTAGTTGTCCAGAACCCGGTTCCTCCGGACGCGCCAGAACCACCGCCCCTGGGGACGCACAGGACCATCAGCCAATCAGCAAGCAGCTCCTGTACCCTCAACCCATAGGATGTAGAGCCTGTCCTCCTGTACCCTTACCCTGTAGGATCTAGAGCTGAGTGCTAAACTCTGATTGTTTTTCCCTGCCATAGTTTTCGCGTTTGTAAATACATGGAAGTGAATGAGCCATAGTGAGCCGTCAGCTGCATTCACTTCCATGTATTTCCAAACGCAAAAACAATGGCAGTGAAAAACAATCGGAGTTTAATAATGAAGAGTTTGTAATTCCGTTAGTGTATTCAGCCTGTTATTTTGACTATTTTGGTTCTTGAAGTGATGTTTTTATAATGTCTGTCTCTGTCTGTCCCCCTGCCTGTCTGCTTATTGGTTAGTCTGTCCCCCTGCCTGTCTGCTTATTGGTTAGTCTGTCTGTCTCTCTGCCTGCTTTTACTTATGATTCACTTAATCTCAACACATGTACTTATTGCAAGCTCAGTGTCAGTTAAATGCATCAGCTAAATGACTACAATGCAAAGGAAATGTTATTGGTCAGTCTGCCTTCCTGTCTGTCTGTCCTTGGTAGCACTCTTCAGTCACATGGTACACGAGGTGTCCGAGTACGCCCTTCAATCACTCTCCCCCTCCCTCTTCCTCCATCCCTCCCCAATCACTCTCCCCCTCCCTCTTCCTCCACCTCTCCCCAATCACTCTCCCCCTCCCTCTTCCTCCATCTCTCCCCAATCACTCTCCCCCTCCCTCTTCCTCCATCTCTCCCCAATCACTCTCCCCCTCCCTCTTCCTCCATCCCTCCCCAATCACTCTCCCCCTCCCTCTTCCTCCATCCCTCCCCAATCACTCTCCCCCTCCCTCTTCCTCCATCTCTCCCCAATCACTCTCCCCCTCCCTCTTCCTCCATCCCTCCCCAATCACTCTCCCCCTCCCTCTTCCTCCACCTCTCCCCAATCACTCTCCCCCTCCCTCTCCCTCCACCTCTCCCCAATCACTCTCCCCCTCCCTCTTCCTCCACCTCTCCCCAATCACTCTCCCCCTCCCTCTTCCTCCACCTCTCCCCAATCACTCTCCCCCACTCTTCCTCCACCCCTCCCCAATCACTCGTCCCCTCCCTCTTCCTCCATCCCTCCCCAATCACTCTCCCCCTCCCTCTTCCTCCATCCCTCCCCAATCACTCTCCCCCTCCCTCTTCCTCCACCCCTCCCCAATCACTCTCCCCCTCCCTCTTCCTCCACCCCTCCCCAATCACTCTCCCCCTCCCTCTTCCTCCACCCCTCCCCAATCACTCTCCCCCTCCCTCTTCCTCCCTCTTCCTCCATCCCTCCCCAATCACTCTCCCCCTCCCTCTTCCTCCATCTCTCCCTGGCAGGCATCCAGAGCCTTGAGAGTCCCCCAGAGATGTGTACCCACCCCAAACACACACATCCCCCCACCACACACACACACACACACACACACACCCCTGGCCTTGGGACAGCAAGGATACCAGGATCACTGCCAAACAGCCGGACAGCCCAACACCTCTAAATTTAAACCTCCTGTCCCAACACTGTCTGTCTGTCTGTCTAGCTGCCTGTCTTGTCTGTCTGTCTGCCTGCCTGCCTGTCTGTCTGTCTGTCTGCCTGTCTGCCTGCCTGCCTGCCTGTCTGTCTGCCTGTCTGCCTGTCTGTCTGTCTGTGTCTGTCTGTCTGTCTGTCTGCCTGTCTGTCTGTCTGCCTGCCTGTCTGTCTGCCTGTCTGCCTGCCTGTCTGTCTGTGTCTGTCTGTCTGTCTGTCTGTCTGTCTACCTGTCTGTCTGTCTGTCTGTCTGTCTGCCTGTCTGTCTGCCTGTCTGCCTGTCTGTCTGCTCAGAGTCACAGTTGAACCAGGCTGAAGGGAACAACGACACCAGTGGAGAACCAGCAGGCTGATAATAAAACACAATTACACTTCATCCATCATGATACGGACGTAAAACAAGGAGGATGTTTACATGTTGTTGTCTTCCTTTGGTTAGAAGATGAAAATAAACTTAACCACAGCCACATGTCCCATTCCAGCTGGGCTAGACCTGCATATCACAGCTAGCCAGCAGGAGGAGAAGGAGGAGGGGGAGGAGGCGGGGGAGGAGGAGGAGGAGTGGGGGGGGGGGGTATAATGATGTGATTCTCTACTGGTATAAAGAACTGTTAAACTGATGCATTTGTTCAAGTCAGCACAAAACCTGCCTGAAGCAGTTAAACAGTTATATAGTAGGAGGGGAATATCCCTGAGTAATGGACAATTGCTTTAGCAACCCCAACCCAACACCCGCCCTCACGCACACACACCCATGACGTCAGCACACCTCGACCACAGCCCTCATCAGAGACAAAGACGTAAGGGCAAGATTTACTACGTTCGACTTGCTGCCGCCAGCTAGCTGGCTCATCCATTAGCGGAGTCGATAGGGCTGCTCGTCAGAGCTAATGGTGGAGGCTGAGAGCTGCATCCTCCTGGCACACTCATATCTCTATCCTCCACTCATCCAGAGTAGAGGAGAGCAGAGCAGAACAGAGCAGAGGAGAGCAGAGGAGAGCAGAGCAGAGCAGAACAGAGCAGAGCAGAGCAGAACAGAGCAGAGGAGAGCAGAGCAGAACAGAGCAGAGCAGAGGAGAGGAGAGGAGAGCAGAACAGAGCAGAGCAGAGGAGAGCAGAACAGAGCAGAGCAGAACAGAACAGAACAGAACAGAGCAGAGGAGAGCAGAGCAGAGGAGAGCAGAGCAAAGTAAAGTAGAGCAGAGCAGAACGCAGCGAACAACAGTTGATTAAAAGCAGGTATGTTGTTGACCGAGGAGAAGCAGGAAAAGGAGAGTGTAAGAGAGCCTCCCCTCCTCTCCTCTCCTCTCCTCCTCTCTACCCTCTTCTCTGCTTTCTTCAACTTTCCCTCTCCTCCCCTCACCCCTCCTCCCCTCCCCTCTCATCCCCTCTCCCACAGAATCACTCACAGCCAGATCGGTCCAAGTCCTAAACCTTCGAGTACCATCGTAACGACCCTCCAGCTGCCGTGTTATGGGCCGGCGCTGCCCAGCAGACAGTAAACCGCCGGCCCGGTTGTCTAGTTCTGATGTCCCATCTGAGGCTCGTCAGGAGCCCAGCCCCTCTTCTCTTCAACAGGCCTCCGGTCCATAAAAGACACCCAGCCAGGGGGTTTACGGCCCCTGATGGAAGCCAGGCCCAGGCCTGCTGACACCTGTCTGACAGAGAGGCAGCTGAGCAGGTGCTTTTCCTGGCTGGGCTGGGCTGGGCTGGGCTGGGCTGGGCTGGGCTGGGCTGGGCTGGGCTGGGCTGGGCTAGGCTAGGCTAGGCTGGGCTGGGCTGGGCTAGGCTAGGCTAGGCTGGGCTAGACTGGGCTAAGCTAGGCTAGGCTAGGCTAAACTGGGCTGAGCTAGGCTGGGCTAAAATGGGCTGGGTTAAACTGGGCTGGGCTAAAATGGGCTGGGTTAAGATGGCTGGGTTAAGCTAGGCTGGGCTGGGTTAGGCTGGGCTGGGCTGGACTGGGTTAAGCTGGGCTCGGTTAAACTGGGCTGGACTAAAATGGGCTGGGTTAAACTGGGCTGGGTTAAGCTTGGCTGGGCTGGGTTAAACTGGGCTGGGTTAAGCTTGGCTGGGCTGGGTTAAGGG
>NC_140237.1:9284409-9286909 GCF_949987555.1 Borostomias antarcticus
CTGTGTCAGTGTGTCAGAGCGACTGTGTCAGTGTGTCAGAGCGACTGTGTCAGTGTGTCAGAGCGACTGTGTCAGTGTGTCAGAGCGACTGTGTCAGTGTGTCAGAGCGACTGGGCCAGTGTGTCAGAGCGACTGTGTCAGTGTGTCAGAGCGACTGGGCCAGTGTGTCAGAGCGACTGTGTCAGTGTGTCAGAGCGACTGTGTCAGTGTGTCAGAGCGACTGTGTCAGTGTGTCAGAGCGACTGTGTCAGAGCGACTGGGCCAGTGTGTCAGAGCGACTGGGCCAGTGTGTCAGAGCGACTGGGCCAGTGTGTCAGAGCGACTGGGCCAGTGTGTCAGAGCGACTGTGTCAGTGTGTCAGAGCGACTGTGTCAGTGTGTCAGAGCGACTGTGTCAGTGTGTCAGAGCGACTGTGTCAGTGTGTCAGAGCGACTGTGTCAGTGTGTCAGAGCGACTGTGTCAGTGTGTCAGAGCGACTGTGTCAGTGTGTCAGAGCGACTGTGTCAGTGTGTCAGAGCGACTGTGTCAGTGTGTCAGAGCACGCGCTGCAAGGGGAATGTAAGGTGTGTGAGTTTTGGCTCGCGCGCAGCACCGTTTAGGAAAGAGAATTCCAGCCCGGGGGAAGTGTGCCGGTTAGAGTGTGTGTGCGTGTGTGTGTGTGTGTGTGTGTGTGTGTGTGTGCATGTCCTCGTGGACCAGCTGGGCGGGGATGGAGATCGCGAGGTCTTCAAGATCCAGATGTGTGCGTAAAAGTGACATACGCGTTCTGTACTAAGCAGATGTTTTTAATATGTTTCATTTCAAAGTAGCTGTAATGCAATTTCTGGGCTGTCGAATGTCCCTCTGTAATGCATTGGCTGTTGTGACACTTGAATTTGAAGAGGGTTTCTATTACGTTTCTGCTATCTGGTGAAGTTAGCAGAAACGTTATTATAAACGGTATAAGGCGCACATGGATAACATAGGACCGTCCCAGTACAAACATGTTATTAGTTACCTCTGCGTTGAACGGTCCCGCCGCAGTCCCGAGGCCGCTGACCCACAGTACGAGCAGAGAGGACACTACTATCCGTCTGCAGAGCAACCGAACCGAGCTGTCCAACAAAGGTGCCATCAGTCCTCACGCACCGGGACACGGGAGACGAGCCCCGTCCAAGCAAGTGTCCCCGCGGACACAACAAGAGTTTGAGGTCGCTTGATGTTGGGGACCCCTGGTCTCCCTCAGAGAAGCTGGAAATGGCTAAGATGACTCTGGCACGTTCATAAAAATGACGGTGACATTCTTTGAAATCCGCCAATATCCCACGAATAAAAAACTTCACCGGGTTGTCTAATTACTGGAGCTGCACTGAATGTTGCTGGTGTCCACTCTGCAAAGATCAACTCTCACTGGTGTCCACTCTGCAAAGATCAACTCTCAGAGATCCGCTCTGGTTGGACTGGAGGTCTTGTGCCGCTGCAGGGAGTCCCTGCTCGAGGTAGCCTAGTACAGCATTTACACTACAAGTATCCCGTCATAAGCAGCACGGCCTGTTTCATTAAAGTTCAAAGTTAGTACTTCCCTAATAACTAACCTTCGAGGTACACTTACTTCGCCTACTGAGCATGCAGAGCGCAGCGTTTCGGCTCCAGTCCGCGCACGCATAGAACAAGAAGGGACTTTGCTAGGCTACTCATTAACAGTGCCGTGTTACGGTCTGCAACACTGTGCTTTCAGGCTTGGATGAAACCAGTTGCTTCCTCTTGCAAATGTTAACGGGAGACCACAGGACCCAAAACAAGTCAATTATTTACAGACCCGAGGACGAGTAAAAGTTCAGCGCAGCTGTCCGCTCTCCCCTCTCCACCAGCGGTCCGTCCTTTTACGACGTCTGTTTTCAATAGCGGACCGTCTTGTAAAGATTTAATAGGATTCTGGTTCTCTATCCAGGTTTTCTCCGCGCTTTTTTCCTTAACCCAGCCCACAACCCGGTTCCGTTCTCTCAGGCCAGTTGAAACTCTGTTGCAGGACAGCGATCTGGCCGCCCGTTTCCCCGGTGGCCCTCTGTACCGTGGTGGATTGTAGGTCCCACACGGTGTAGAGGTCTCTCCTATCAAATCACAAGGGGAGGGGTGGAGAGAGCGGATGTCCGGAAATCAGCCCATCCCCCCCGGCTCAGAGGCAGCAGACCGGGGCCGCTGTGCTGCGGTCCGGATCCAGGCCTTACTGACCGCTGACTGGGCCTTGACAAAACACCACAGGATAGGATATGCTGCATGTTCCTGACTCATTATTGTATAGAAATAAGGCAAACTATTAGAGTTGTCAAGACATAAATGGAATAACTTTCCCTACCTTGCTCCTTTAACGTATTACGAATTACCGGGTTGTCAACAGCAGACCAGGAGGGGAGGAAATTGTATGTGTGTGTGTGTGTGTGTGTGTGTGTGTGTGTGTGTGTGTGTGTGTGTGTGTGTGTGTGTGTGTGCTCACGAGGTAGAGCAGCCGGCTGGGGAACGC
>NC_140237.1:9289409-9334409 GCF_949987555.1 Borostomias antarcticus
GAGTAAGACCTGGGTATGGGAGGTGGGGGCAGGGGTAACTGAGTAAGACCTGGGTATGGGAGGTGGGGGCAGGGGTAACTGAGTAAGACCTGGGTATGGGGGGTGGGGGCAGGGGTAACTGAGTAAGACCTGGGTATGGGGGGTGGGGGCAGGGGTAATTGAGTAAGACCTGGGTATGGGGGGTGGGGGCAGAGGTAGACTCACAAGTCAGGAGAGGTGAAGATCTCGAAAGTCTGGCACCAAGAGACTAGGGCAGAGGTAACTGATTATGACGGGTTTGGGGGGGGTAACTGACTATGACCTGCCTGAGTGTATAGACCGGGGGTGTGGGGTGTAGCAGATTATCACCCCTTGACCTCATGATTTATTTGGTCATATGGTTGATATTTGGGATTAATAGTTTGAATCTCAGCAGTGTAACTACATGGTTTGCATCTTCACAGTAGAGCTGCAGGGTTAGAATTTGAGTCCCCTGTCCCTTTAGGAGCAAAAACAGTCAGTGGTAGATATGCAATTATATGGAATCTGGATTACAGTGATAGCACTGTAACAACACAGAGCGGCCTAACATCTCTACAACTATTTATTTATCTTTATTCATTTTTTTGTGCTCTGGAAACTGTTCCTAGCTAATAGAATTAAACTTGTCCAGCTATATTGGCATGGGTGAACTGTTTTTTTTTTTGCTTCCCTCTGGAAAATTAGGGGAGGATCTATGTCCCCCCCCCCCCCCCCTCCTTTGCTCTCTGTAAAGCACAGTGCTTTGCGTCTGTGTATGAAACACTATACAAATAAAGTTTGATTTGATGGAATTTGATGGAAATGTTTGTTTGTCTGTTGGCGCCCTCTAGAGGGGATCACCGTGGCCATCGCTCCAGCCTGGGGCCTCATTTATCAAAGAGCGTGTAAATTCAGGTGGAAAAGAAGGCGTACCTCAATGATAAATGAGGCCCCTGGTATGTCCAGTGATGATGATGAAGACGAGACACATTACTTATTACATTATGGTTTACTGTACACCACTGTCTCCTGTCACAAAACTATGTGGGTGTATGTGTGTGATCAGTCACAAATAATCTAATGTATCTAATCTAATAATCTGTATGTTTCTTGTTGAAAGGTAGTGTTATGGTTCGGGCCGGGTCCACCCCGGCTCACCCCCTGCTCCCAGTCTGGACCCTCGTCCCTGCCCCGGACCCCTGGTCCACTCTGCTCGCTCCCGGTCCAGACCCTCGCCCCTGCCCCGGACCCCTGGGTCGTTCTGCTCACCCCCTGCTCTCAGTCCAGACCCTCGCCCCTGCCCCGGACCCCTGGGTCGTTCTGCTCACCCCCTGCTTCCAGTCCAGACCCTCGCCCCTGCCCCGGACCCCTGGTTCGCCCTGCTCACCCCCTGTTCTTGGCCTGGATTCCTCACCCTGAGCCCCTGGACCTTCCTGGACCCTGAGCACCTCCTCTCCCTGTGACTGCCCCTGCACTACCCCCAGAGACTTTTGTACACTTTGGTCACTTGGTTTTGTTCTGCCTCGTGTGTTTGGTCTTGTGTTCGTTGTCTTGTCTTCTATGTTGGTTTTTGTGTCCTCACTGCTCTAGACACCTGTCCCCTCACTAGTCTCTTGTGTCCTTGTTCCTGTGTCCTTGTGTTGGTGTCTTGTTGGAATCCCTCCATGTCCTTGTCTGGGTGATTGTCTGCACCTGTGTCTCGTTATGTCTTGTAGCACACCTGTACGTTGTTCCTTGATTGTTCTCCCTGTGTATATATGCCCTCCTGTTTCCTTTGTTCTCTGTCGGTTCCTTGTCAATGTTAGTGCGTGTTTCCCCTGCGTTTCCTCCCGGTGTTATTTTGGATATTAAAACCTGTTTTGAACCTGAGCTGCTTGCCTGCCGTCTGCTTTTGGGTCCTACCTCCACCAGCCTCAAACCCTAACAGTTAGCCTATATCTCAAAGTGAGCTGTAAGCTAATTAGACATACGGCCAAGAGAAGGATACTGTTACAGTATGCACAACTGTCAAGGTAAGTTTAAACTAATGCAAACACATTTTTAAAATGTGTAAACGCATATGTAATTTAATGTTGATATGTGTTTTCAGTCAACAATGCTTCGGCATTTATAGTGATGCGCATGAAATAATGTGTTGTGCTACAGTGTGATGGGTGCGAATTAGAAGAACTAATGTCAGACAGACAAAAATAAGGAATAGCATTTGCACGTTCCTCTCTTATTAAAATAATGGGTGGTGAACTTCACCATGGGGCACATGGTATAGCAGAAGTTAGCGACTTCAAATACCTGGGTTCCTGGGTCAACTCATCAGAACAGGACCTTAAGGTGAGAAAAGCGCTGGCATGGAGGGCCCTGAATGGCATGAATAGTGTGTGGAACTCCAATCTCCCTCAACACATCAAACTGAGCTTCTTCCATGTGACCGTGGAGTCTGTCCTCCTATACGGCTGTGAAACTTGGACCCTGAAGCCCACCCTGCAGAAGTCTCTGGATGGGTGCTACACCAGAATGCTGCATGTGGTGCTA
Organism: Borostomias antarcticus; assembly: GCF_949987555.1. Taxonomy (NCBI): domain Eukaryota; kingdom Metazoa; phylum Chordata; class Actinopteri; order Stomiiformes; family Stomiidae; genus Borostomias; species Borostomias antarcticus. The sequence goes on from NC_140237.1 coordinate 9,291,939, forward strand.
AATGTCAACCAGAACGAGCATGTTACCAATAAGCATCTGTATGGGGGGGCTACCAAAGCTGAGTGAGAAAGTGCATACAGGAGGATGAAACTTGCTGGCCACTGCCACAGACACCATGAACTCCCAGCCAGCAAGCTGGTGCTCTGGGAGCCAACACACGGGCACCGATCAAGAGGACGTCCCACACCAACATACGTGGATGTACTGAGGAGGGACACAGGAGTGGAGAGTTCTGCGGAACTGGCTGGATGTATGGACGACCGAGATAATTGGAGACTTCGCTGTCAAGCTCGTCTGAGGACGACCTAATGATGTTGAATGATGAAAAGCATCGGTCAGGGACAATGCAGTGTGCCTTGCTCTTTTTTTAGCAGCTTGCAAAATCATTTCGGACCTACCTGCTATAAGAAAGATGATTAGCCGAATTGATTGATAACTGTTTCAGGTGAAATTAGTTTTTGATTGACAGATGATGGTAAGCCCCTGATTGGCCCAATTTTATTTTATTTTTTTTAAAAGAAGAAAAAAAAAGATTGACAGTTGCCACGTGCTCCCCATACATGCATATACTGTTTGACATGACGCTTTGCCTTCCAGGGAGGGGCGTACTGTATACCAGACTACCGTTTGGATATGCTCTTGCCCCCAGGACTTTCTCCATCTGTGTGGTAACAGCATTGAGTTCTGGCTCGGTCACCTCTTCTGGCCTTGAAGCATACCGTCATGGTGGTGAATCATCTCACCAACCTGGGGTTTGCTGCCAATTGGGAAAAGAGCGCTCTATAGCCGGCCCGTCATTTTGTTTACCTGGGTATCAACCTGGATATGGACACCATGAGAGCGTGCCTATCCGAACCGAGGGGCATGGCGGCAGCTCACGTGGTGATTTCACTGGGTCTGCTGCACTTTAGACGTACCCAGAGGTGGTTTGCATAACTCCGTCTAGATCCTGTGAGACACCGATGGCGCCTTGTACTGGTACCGAGGTGGTGGGACGCGTAGTAGCGCACAGCGTTCCAATAGGCAGGGTGGCGGCTCACGTCGCGATTTCCAGGGACGCATCTCTAGGCTGGGGTGATGCATGTCTGTCCCAGGTCCTAGGTGCTTTATGGGCTGCTGGGGAACAGCGCCACATCAACCTGCTAGAGACGGTGTCGCTGGTGTGCGGTCGGACAACCAGACCACAGTGGCTGACATCAACCGGCAGGGAGGAGTGCGGTTGTCGGCGCTTCACTTCTTCTGTTGAACACTATAGTGGTGGAGCTGTGGCGATGGGCTCATGTCAGGCAGCGCGGCGCGGCATAGCCGGCCGCCTGAATGTCGGGGCAGACTTGATGTCCCGTGCCGAGTGGAGCCTACATCCTCTGATAGAGACAAAGGGGTTGGACAGCAGGCAGGTGGATAGTTCAGCTAATTGCACGCCGGTGGGGAGACCGATAGGACACAACGATGACTGACAGGACTGGACGAGGGCGGGACCAGGAACCACACGCACCACTGCTGGACACCTGGGGGAAACAGAAAACAAAACAGCCAACATCCCAACCCGTAACACTCGCTTACACGTATTGGCCCTTTTAGAATCCAGCTCCTCTTCCCTCGCCCTATGCACTCCCCCTCGGTTTGCGCGTTCACGCGGAGGCCGCGCCATATTAAGTGCCATCCGAAACCAATTAGCGCCGAGTGGAAGTGGCTTATAACACCCTCGGTAGCGAGTCTGCACCATGGAGGTGTAATATAACTGGAGACGGCATTGAAAATGGCTGCCTATTCATTTCAATGAAAGTTGCTCACTGGCGCATGAAGCCATTTGACGTAGTGGCCAAAGCCCGGTATTGCAAGTCACGTGACGGCATGCGGCCCAAGACCCTTATTTCCCATGGTTTGTGGATTATGATAGATAGGGCTAGAAAAGGAAAACAAATTTTTTTTCGGTATCATTCAGCATCAGAGACCAATCTAATCAATATAAACTTTTAATTCAATGGGGTTTTGTTTGTTTTTGAAGCCACCAATACCTGTATCGAGCAATTTGAAACATGTGCTGTGCACGAGCCTCGGGGACGCTGGTCGCGCGTTCATGAGTCCTGCGAGCTCGGGAAAGCACGTCACCATAGGAAGACCCGCCCTACTCTGCCTCTGATTGAATAGTTTTAAGGCTGTCATGCAATGAAGTCGGCTAACATTTGCTATGCTTTTAGCAATGAAGCTGCTATGATCATGCTAATCATAGATATGAACGTATGTCTATGATGCAAATGATCATGACATGTGGTTACTTTAGGACATCGTTGGAAAAGATCTAGAGGGTAAGTGGGTCAATGTTGAATAACTTGGCTAACATTATCTAATGTTACATTTCTTTATATTAACATCAACTATATTGATAGGCTAGGGAGCTATGCTAACGGTAGCTAATGCTAACGGCTTAGGGTTAATGTTAGTTAATGCTAACGTTACGTTCGGAGGTCTCAGATGTATTTCAATTTTAACATAATGTTGAGCATGATCAATGTGACATTGTTCATACATTGATTACAGTCTGTAATCTTGTCTGGCATTATTTAGCTATAGTGGGCTGATGCTACTATAGCATTTGCCACATTATACATCAAAATAATCAAGCATAGTTAGTGTTATTACCTGAAGGCATTATTACCATTGCAAGTAAGCATGCCATGTATATGCCATGCCTGGAAATCAAATTAATAGTGTAATTCCTCCCCATCATAGCTCATTGTACACTGATATAATCATTCTCCTTGCCTTTGCTAATACTCATCTCTTTTATCAAACTGATGATGTCACTAAATCCCACTGTGATTGCTTTTTCAGTCAGTGAACAGGAAGCAGAGCAACCCCTCTCTGTTCGATCACCTGATAGAAGAACCTCCTAGGTGAGACCACACTACAGTACGTTGCTCCAGTAAACATATGAAGACCCAGCCGTATTTAAGCTGTCTTGTCTAATTTGAGCTGTCTTGTGAAGTCTCTGTTTTTCACATACTCCCCCCAACCCCCCCCCACCTACAGATGTGTAGTGCTCTGATCTACAGTCCCCCAAGTACAGGCAAGACCCCAGTGGCGCGGGTGCAGACTAACGAGTGTAGGCAGGGAAACACAAAGGTGTCTATAAGGAAAGGAGCTGACTGCCTTAGCAAGTGGGTTGGTGAATCAGAACACATAATCAGCTCTGCCTTCTCTTTGACCAGGTTAGCCAATGGGGCAACTGTGGCGGTTGGGGGAGGGGGGTATAATTATTGGACAGGACACCTGACCATCATCCTCAGTGTTGACTGAGAGCTTGTGATGGCTGTTTGTTGGTCTCTCCCCAGGTCAACCTAATGAGACCCTCCTTCATCTTCTTCCACAAGATAGACCGGCTGGCCCCAGTACGCTCCAGCAGACAGGACCAGATACACAGGTGAGGCCTGTCTGTCACGGAGCCACCGCCTCGCTCCGCCTCTGGTGTAACTCGGTTCTTCAGCTTGGCTGCGTACTTGATTGATGTTGCACATGGGCGATTGGAACTAAACTAACCTTGCGTTGCATTTGTCTTTCTCTCTCTGGATCTATCGTGTCCACTCTGCTGGCGCTGATGGATGGGTTGGACAGTCAAGGGGAGCCAGTGGTCCAGTTCCTGTTCATGCTTGGTTGTTGCCTACTCACCTTCCCATCTCCTGCATCACCTGCCACCTGTCTCCACTCTGCCCAGCTGCACCTCATCCCTCATTACTCTTAGCATTAATACCAGTCAATTTCCCTTGGTTCTCTGTAAGATCATCCAGTCATCTACCAAGTCTGCTCAGCTCTTCTGTCTGCCATATTTTAAGTTGTTTATTGAAATTGAGTTAAAGTAGTTTGTATGGGTCAAGCATCCTCCAGTTTGTATGACTCAAGATCTGTTTACTGCCATGTATATGGTTCACACATACTAGAAATTTGACTAGGGTTAAGGCATACACTGGTGACATGTTTTTAATTGTTTTGTGATCACTGTCTTTGTGATATTTTCTGATGACCAAGCCTTTGATCTAAGCAGAGCCTTAGCACATTATGGAGGAACCATGTCCCTTTCTTTTACCGATCCCTGAGAGCAAGACCTGTGAATGTCCTGAACAGTGTGGTGGCCACATTTGTTGGGAATTTGGGTGGAAATAGTGTTGAACATCATTGCATAGTTTGACTGCCATTTCATACCAACATTAAGAGAAAGTGGAGAAGTAGGCTATACCTAGAAAATACTATAGGTGTGCAATTCGTTTGTACAGTCTGGTAGTTAAATGGTTAAAAATGGGAAAGCAATAACATTGGAGGGAAATGTATACTGACACTGATGATTGTTTCAGAAATGGTCTGAGACAAAATAATGAAATGTTATACATCAGTATTGTGAAACACAACATATTTTAATGACTGACAAGGAGAGAGGAAACAGTCCAAGTTAATCAATAATAACTAGGCTCACTATGAACAGTGTGTATTATTGGCTCTGTTCTGACATCAGTGCACAGTTCATTCCACCACTGTGAGGCCAGGACAGAAAAGAGCCATGGCCGTTACAATCTGCCATAGGGGGGCTTGGAGCAACTGGGGAACCAATCACCTCAAGGCAGCAGGTCTTGACCACAGCCTGGAGGTCGGAGGGAGCTGTTCATTTGCCCTGTAGGCTTGCACCACAGTCCTAAACTGGATGGGACAGCGCAGGGAGCCAGTGCAGAGAACGGAGTAGGGAAGTTTTGTGGAAGAGCATGGGGCCGTTGAACACCAGGTCAGCAGCAGCTTTCTCCAGGAGTCTGATGGCCAACGCTGCAGGATGGCAGCAAGTAGGGAGTTGCAGGAGTCCAGGCGGGAGATGAGAACAGCCTGGATGAGCACTAGCGACGAATCACAGCCAGATTTCTTTCCTAGCACAAAGTTTGATAAAAGAGATCAGTATTAGCAAAGGCAAGGAGAATGATTATATCAGTGTACAATGAGCTATGATGGGGAAGAATTACACTATTAATTTGATTTCCAGGCATGGCATATACATGGCATGCTTACTTGCAATGGTAATAATGCCTTCAGGTAATAACACTAACTATGCTTGATTAATTTGATGTATAATGTGGCAAATGCTATAGTAGCATCAGCCCACTATAGCTAAATAATGCCAGACAAGATTACAGACTGTAATCAATGTATGAACAATGTCACATTGATCATGCTCAACATTATGTTAAAATTGAAATACATCTGAGACCTCCGAACGTAACATTAGCATTAACTAACGTTAACCCTAAGCCGTTAGCATTAGCTACCGTTAGCATAGCTCCCTAGCCTATCAATATAGTTGATGTTAATATAAAGAAATGTAACATTAGATAATATTAGCTAAGTTATTCAACATTGACCCACTTACCCTCTAGATCTTTTCCAACGATGTCCTAAAGTAACCACATGTCATGATCATTTTGCATCATAGACATACGTTCATATCTATGATTAGCATGATCATAGCAGCTTCATTGCTAAAAGCATAGCAAATGTTAGCCGACGTCATTGCATGACATCCTTAAAACTATCCAATCAGAGGCAGAGTAGGGCGGGTCTTCCTATGGTGACGTGCTTTCCCGAGCTCGCAGGACTCATGAACGCGCGACCAGCGTCCCCGAGGCTCGTGCACAGCACATGTTTCAAATGGCTCGATACAGGTATTGGTGGCTTCAAAAACAAACAAAACCCCATTGAATTAAAAGTTTATATTGATTAGATTGGTCTCTGATGCTGAATGATACCGAGAAAAATTTTGTTTTCCTTTTCTAGCCCTATCTATCATAATCCACAAACCATGGGAAATAAGGGTCTTGGGCCGCATGCTGTCACGTGACTTGCAATACCGAGCTTGGCCTGAAAGCCCATGATGGCTTCAATGCGCCAAGCTGATCCTGGGGGCTTGTTCTGCACCGATACAGGCTCGATTCACATGTGCAGCTGTTTTTATTGTCCGAAATGGAAAATGCGCCGTACAAATGTAAGTTCCTCGCAAATTATACGACATTTGCATTGTATTTCGCATCAAATTCCGTTCTCCAGTTCAGAAAATGCTAGATTATGTTCATTTGATTGTAATGTAAAGTGGTGGCTGGTGGATATTTACCAGGACTGTTGTTCAGACTAAACAGCTGATCGAATGGAAAATGAAAAGTTGTCCACAAAAAAACGAAACAGCACTAAAGAAGCTTGGGAGTAAGTTTTTTCATAGGTTTAGTCCATGAATGGCCTGCCACTCACCACAAAACACATCTTTTTACACGTAATCCCTACTAACACAGTACGTAAAACTGACGGGACACATTGGTGTAATTGTGGTAATTTTGCGACGTCACCACCAGCGGACCTAGCTGACACCTAGCTGACACTTGCCTTTTCAGTCGCAAAATAACCAAAATAGCCGTCCTCAAGGACACTGTAAGGGAACGTAGCCGCCACTGCTGCTTTAATCCGTAACTACGATGTAATTAAATAACGTGACAATGTGGTTACATCACAGTCCCAATCGGACTTTATTGGAAATGTACATTTAGCGTCACAGTGGGTCCGAATGTTTGTATTAGGCTACTTACGTTTTAAAATAAAATTTGAAGTCTTACAGTTACAGCAGCAATGGCGTAGGCTACATTGTGGACCAACAATCTTCAACAATCTTCAACAGTACAACAACTTCAAACTTCAACAGTACTACAACAATCCTCCCACCTAAGCACTTATATTATATTGCACTGTATCCTACTTTAGATTGTGATTCTTGCACTTTGCCTTCAGCACTAGATTATGCTCTTATAAGACTTGTTTTAGAAAGAAGATGCACTGAGTTCTGGCAAGTATTGGCTTTTCCTACGTTAAATGCAATTATTGTTAGTCGCTTTGGATAAGAGCCGAGAACATGCGTCTACATTTCACATAAAGGTGAACTTTTTCGTGGACGCGCGTCGGACAGAAAAGCTCAACTGCGCAAGTACAAAAGTCACCGGAAATAGCCAAATGACTACAAATCTAGCCAAGATGGCGCGGTTCAATAGGCCTTCACTTTAGATTTCGAATCCTGGGGGCTTGGTTTCCTGTTTCCGCTGGAGTGAGGGGAGTGCGTCCCTAAGGTTTTTATACCCTACACCTAATAAAGGGAACTACATTCAGCTGTGAGGGGACTACAAAACGGAGTGCACTCGGTGACTGAGTGCGAGTGGGGAGGGACTGGATTCAGAAAGGGCCGTATTGTGTCCTGTAGGGCTGGGTAGCCTATCGATTCGAATTTCAAGAATCGATTCGATTCCGATTCACAAGGTTCAGAATCGATTATCATGATTCAATTTGATTCAATTCGATTAGGTTAGTGTTACTAAAACCTTTTTATTTTTTTATTTTTTTATTGCTGTAACATCAATTAGATGACTGCCCAGGTATGCAACACATCAATAGGCTACTAGTATTATATTGACATTTGACAGCAAATGAATATGAAATATTGGTAGTTAATGGCTGAAAGCCTGAAACTGTTGAAAATGACAAGGACCAATCCCCCTCCCAGAATGTTGATAGTAGGCCTATTGCTTTCAAAAACATGCTGTGGGCAGAATTAGATTCAAAATGAAATTAATGTTTAGTTAGTTACTTAATTAATACAAATATTAAAGCTGTTAAAGGAGAAGTAAAGGGAAAATGCATGTTTAGCCCTGTTTTAAGGTTACTTATGATCATATACAATGGTTCAGATCAAAACGTTGACAAAACTAGCACTTTTAAGAAAGTCTATCAATCACGGAAGCTTCAAAGCACCACCACCACCACAGAAGAAGACTACCTCGGAAAAATAATTTCACTAGGACAGAACGCGTCTAAATAAGTTATTTATTGGTAGCGCCGAGGCTTCAAAACCCAGCATTTGTTAAAATAGACCCTTTTGCTTCGGTAAGTGAAGTTTAATGTTTATCTGACACTTTTTTTTGACGGCGAAGTGAATGGAGCTGGAAAGGACTGTTGTCTGGCATGAGCGAGCTTAAAGGGCTAACCCTCTCACTGACTTTTAGTTTGTTTAGCAATTTTTGAATATATGTTAATATATTTTCCAGCAGTCTGGAAAATGTAGATATGCTGTAGATGTTTGTGAAACGCCAACTGTTTGACAAGCATGCAAATAAAAATGCAAATGAGGTATGACAGTACACCCTCTTCCCCAGTCACTCCTACAGTACCAAGTATCATCTCAGTAGGCTGAATGTTAGCCCAGTCTAGCTGCCCTCGTCATTAATAGGACCTGATTTGCATTAGATTTGCATCAGGTTCCAGCTCACCCCTGGAACGACCTATGATGACACCACAGTCCAACGCAGACAAATGTGGATACATTCCTCAGAGAAGTAGGAGAGTGGGAGGGATAGGAGCTGGCCAGTGGTTGGTTAGCAGTGGGCTGGGAGGGATACAGGCTGTCCATTGGTTGGTTAGCAGTGGGCTGGGAGGGACACAGGCCAGCCAGTGGTTGGTTAGCAGTGGGCTGAGGTCCAGGATTCTGACACAGTGTAGATTGGACGGTCCTCTCATTACGACTTTAACTGCCAAAGCTTATCTGTAAGTATTGGTCAATTTATTAGGTTCTGGTGTTTGATGGTGACTGGGCTTGAGGGTGAATGTATGATGATGACTGGGTTTGAGATGTGATCCTAACTGGGGTTGCAATGAGTGTGGGATGCTATCAGAAGGTACTACAAGAGAGTGAACGATCTTGACCCTGAAACTAGAGCAGGATATGTGTGCAGTATGTCATCTGATCAATGTTGATCAGGGTCAAGAGTAATATTTAAATATATATATATATATGTATGTGTGTATATATATATATATATATATTTTTTTTTTTACTTTTATTAACCAGATTCTCTTTTTCAATGGACACCTGACCAAGATATAAAGCAGCACACAGTTTTAAGAAAATTTGCAACATACTAGCCCTAGTGGTACACAATAATGTTGCTATTTGCTTGTAGTCCATTGTTAACAATTCACTTATTTGTCACGGTTGGAAAACATATATGACTTAGCCATACTCTCCATATCTCTGATATAAATGGTAAATGGACTGCACTTACATAGCGCTTTTCCACCTTAGCGGCACTCAAAGCGCTTTACAATGGCCTCTCATTCACCAATTCACACACACATTCACACACCAATGGCAGCAGCTGCCATGCAAGGTGCTAACCTGCTCATTGGGAGCAATTTGGGGTTAGGTGTCTTGCTCAAGGACACTTCAACATGTGGACAGTCGGAGCTGGGATTCAAACCACTGACCCTTCGATCACTGAACGACCCGCTCTACCAACTGAGCTACAGCCGCCCCGCCTCTGATCTATCCAACATGATCAAACTACCTAAATAAGTCATCTGACCTAAGTTGTGAATATAATGACTATAATGATAATTGCACCAAAAGGCACCTAACCCTGATACTAACCTATGAGATACTAACCCTGATACTAACCTATGAGATACTAACCCTGATACTAACCTATGAGAATCCTTAAAACAAGCATAAAAAGCCACTAAACACCTCAAGCTCTGAACTTTGTGGATTTAGAAAGAAGACAGGCTCCTGAGTAGAATACACTTGATTTTTACTGAGACACCGAGCACAGTTTTTATGTACAAAGCAAAATGTGCTTGGAAATGTAAAAAAATAATTGTGGTGAGCGCCCCCAGGTGGTTGGCTCTGGTACATGTGTGGCAGATGGACAAATGAACGAACAAACAAACAAACGCATGCACAAAGGCACGCACACACAAACTAACGTACATGGGTCAGTCTAATAGCTCATGTCTGAATAGAAAATGACTTGTGCCTGACCCTTATGTTGATGTTGTGTACAGAGTTCTGGCCATGTTCTCTACCCTGCAGCTCACTGTGCTGGCAGCATCCCTGCTCCATGTCAGGGCTCAAGGTATTATAATACAGCCTGGCCACACACACACACACACACACACACATACAGTACACGAGTATACACACATACACACGTATACACACACACACGCACGCACACACACACACACACACACACACACACACATACAGTACACGAGTATACACACGTATACACACACGCACACACACACACACACACAAAGGGCTCACAGAAAAACACATTTTTAAGACCTTAATCAGGACCAGGATAAACACAATGCGATTGGTCGATAAGAGCAGCATTAAAGTGTATCCCTGGACCGCAGGATACAGGGCTACTTTCCAGCTCCAGCGGGGGAAAGCCACATTGAGTCTGGAGGAGCAGGGGATCAAGATCTTTGACACACCTGAAAGCCTGACCTGCAGTTGGATGTCCACCCCCTGCTACGCTGAGTGCTCCCAGGAGATCAACATTGAGCTCCTCCTGAGCCAACCATTGGAAACTTTTGAAACAAATGTTTCCATGCCCACACCTAAAAAAATAATATTTTCTGGTAAGCATGTGAAATGTATTCACTGTAAATGTTGCGTGTTTGTTGACTGCGTGAAGCCACCAGGGAATATAATTCGTCTGTGTTGTTTATCAGCTGTTGTGTTTATTCATAGTGTAATCTGTTGCTTGTTTGTTGTGCAGTACCATCCTGTCCCCACAAACCGCAGGGGTGTCTGGTAGCCAAGTGTGTGGAACCAGAGATCATAACTCTGCTGGGGGAAATGAATGGCAGCGATCCCCTGAAGAACCTGGTGACAGTCCTCACCATTCGGAGGATGTGTCAGGAACTGTTCACCACCAACCTGGAAGTCAAGAGGTTATTCATTACGTGAGTCGACTTAGATTTGATTAGATTAGATTTGATCCTGCCCCCTCTTCTCATCTCTGTTCCTTTCCTTTCTTTTCCTCTGCTCCCTCTCTCTCTGTGGTTCCAGTGTGGAACGCAAACTGATCCACAAGGTGATGGAGGTCGAGTTCCCTAATGAATCGTTCTACTACAACTTCAAGGAGCTGTCCCTGATTGTGGTTAACATCACCCAACTCACCCCCCTCCCCAGCACCGCCAACACCACCAGGCCGTCCAACTCCACCCCCCCAACACCGGGCATCATGATCTCCGCTCCACAGGTAGGATATGCTATGACAAAAAAAGGAAGTCCCATGCCCTAAACCGTGATTTAGAGAATATTTAATAGAAAACAGGAAAAGACAACAACAGACACACACAGTGGATGAGGCGTTTAGTATCAGTGATGTCAGTAGTGTAGTGGGTGGATGCATGTATGATGAATGCTGCAAGTATAGTATGAAACTAAGTAATACAACTAAAACAGCAATAGGAGGATGGTGATAATAATGATGATGATGATGGTGGCGCTGATGCTGAGGCAATGTCAATGATGATGATGGTGTTTCTCCTCCCAGCTCTTTCCTGGCAATGAAACCTTCATACCACACGTGTGGCTTCCACAGGACGCCCTGAACATCCTCTCCCAGGAGAAACGGACTCTGGGCCTCGTCACCTACCTCTCGCCATCCCAGTTCCAGGTACAGTATGTTCTCAGACTGTCCTCCACTTCACACTGGTGATCAGGTACCAGTTACACTGCAGTTCTACACTACTATAGAGTGCTATATAGAGCCATTTGTAGACAAACCCTGTGGAGAAAAAGGTTCCAGACCGAAGAACCATTTACGGTTCCAAACAACACCTTATGGAGTTGAAAGGGTTCTATGTGGAACCTTACGGTTCTATATAGTCATCTTTTTTCTGAGGGTTCTTCTATTGTTAAAATGGTTCTATATAGTAGCATTCTTGTTTAGAGTGTAGGACTGATTCCAGGTATTCCTCTAGACTGTGGAGAATGTCCACTCGACTACCGCCAACTAGTACTTCATTCCTTCAGCCACCCATCGTCCATCAATCCATCATCCCGCCATCATCCACCCATCCATTATCCACCCATCCATTCATCACATCCATTCTTCTTCAATTATGCTCTTGTTCAGTTTGCCCAACAGAGCTTCAGCAGCATGGTCATCAGGATAGAGATGTCTGGAGGATACAGGCTGGCGAACCTCAGCACACCAATCAGGATGCAGTTCAACGTCACAGACAACCAGCCTCTTCTGGTAAGTCTTCAGCGATCTGGTGACTCCGGATGCACGTCTGTTCTAGTTTGTATGTTCTGGTCAGGTGACCCAGGTCTTGGGGTACAGGGAAGATTTCTGGATTGCATTTTCTTGAGCAAAAATGCAGTAATACTCAGAAAAGAGAGGAAAACATTCAATGAAGTAAAGATTACATTTTTGCCTTAGGTACATAGCCTTACTTCTCTGATACTGGAATGCTGCGACCACTACTCTACTTGTGCAGTAGAGATCAGCAAATTGGTTTTGGTGTTGTTCTTCCAGTCCCTATTGTGGGTTGGGGTTAGAATAAGGGTTGGGACAGAATCTGACCTATAAGGCAAGGGGTAAAGGTTGGAGTGAAAGGATGAACATGTGGAGGTTTGGGGTATAGTCCCATAAAGTCATCCCCACCGGGTCTTGAACCCCAGTCTCCCAGGGGGGGAGTCCAATACTCTCACCACTACTCTACTTGTGCAGTAGAGATTGCCGGTGGTTTTGGTGTCCTTCTTGATTTTGGCATGCTGGGACTACTGCCTCTTGTGGCGCCAACAGAGAACTGCAGGCCAACATTGTCCAGAGTGACGGAGGGAGGGAGGGAGTGATAACCGGACAACTGCTATACTATACTAACGCTGGCTTACAGCCACGCACAAAAACACAGACAAATGTAGGCTATATTGTTGAAAATATTTATTTCAGTACAACAAATGCAGTATGTAGTAATGGAATGGAATGTATGAGAAAAACCTAGCACATTTAGATCAAGGTCCAGGTCAAATCACTTTAAAACCTGAGGTCATTCTTTTGCTAGTACGTTGTGCTAGCAAGTGTGCTTCATGTTCTGCTGGAGTGTTACCCAGGATGGTGGGATGTTTTCCAGAGTTCGAGACCTCTGTGTGGAGAGCTGTCCTTCTGGTTCCTGGTTGAAGGAAGGTTCTCAAGGGTTCTAGACTTCTGTGTAAAGAGCTGATCTTCTGGATCCTGGTTGAAAGTAGGTTCTCCAGGGTTCTAGACTTCTGTGTGGAGAGCTGTTCTCCTGGCATCGTTCACATCCGTGCTACTCTCTGGTTGGGTCGTACATCAGCACCTCTAATCTCTCCAGCAGTAACATTGACCCTCCACTGACCTCACTGGACATGCTGAGATCATCAATTAAAGCAGCGTTGACCTCTGAGAAACATGTCCACATTCCCCAGGTGTCCTGTTTCCTCTGTCAGACAGTGCAGACGTGTCCCAGCCTGTGAAAGGACTGGGAGACTCAGAAAACATTTTGTTGAACAGCTCTGTACCAAACGTTTGAGCCGACACCTACATCAGGAGCCGTATGCTGAATGAAGCCATAATAAAAAGACATACACCTGCGGTACATAGCTGTTCACCAAATGTTTTACCACTATGAATGCCACCCAGTGTCTGAGCCACCCAGTCCTTTCACAGGTTGGGACACATCTACACTGTCTGACAGGACGCCTGGACAACGTGTTCCTCAGAGGTCAACACTGCTTTCAGTGGACTCTTCTACATGCCCAGTGGACAGTGGAGGGTCAATGTTACTGCTGGAGAGATTAGTGGTGCTGCTGTACGACCCAACCAGAGAGTAGGACGGACGTTAACGATGCCAGGAGAACAGCTCTCCACACAGTAGTCTAGAACCCTGGAGAACCTACCTTCAAACAGGAACCAGAAGAAGAGCCCTTCACACAGAAGTCTAGAACCCTTGAGAACCTTCTTTCAACCAGGAACCAGAAGGACAGTTCTCCACACAGAAGTCTGGAGCTCTGGAAAACATTCCACCACTCGGGTAACATTCCAGCAGAACATGAAGCACACTTGGTAGCGCAGTGTACTAGCAAATAATGACCTCAGGTTTAAAAGTAATTTGACTTGGACCTTGATCTAAATGTGCTATGTTAAAAATGTCTAGTGTCAAAGCTAACATGAGAATACAAATGTTTGTATGTGTGTGTGTGTGTGTGTGCACGTGCACGTGTATGTTGTTGTTCTGTGTGTGTGTGTGTCTGTGGGGGGGGGGGGTGCAGTTGTTCTGTGTGTGTGTGTGTGTGTGTAGTTCTGTGTGTGTGTGTGTGTGTGTGTGTGTGTGTGTGTGTGTGTGTGTGTGTGTGTGTGTGTGTGTGTGTGTGTGTGTGTGTGTGTGTGTGTGCGCACTGTCCGCACAGGCAGGCGAACATCCGAAACTGGATCTGTCAAACCTGTCAAAACAGACAATAGTAAGATTTTCAGTGCATTATCCTCACTGACAGTGTAATTCAGCCCAGGACATTATATCAGATAGATAAATTGATAGATCAACAGACAGACAGACAGACAGACTTTACCAGCTTTTTCTCGTCTGAAAGGGCAACACCCAGCTGAATAGTGAAGCTCGAGCTCACTGATGCAGGGTTCAGCTGGATGTTAATGTCTGTCAGATCTGAAATCACAAAATTAATATTGTTTAACCTGCAAAATGGAGAGCATCAAAAAACAAATGGCTGTCCAGGCTGTTTTGACCTCACCCCATTCCTGTCTATGAGTCGGTCGTCCCGAGACTTTCAGAGCACGGGTGGAGGAGCAGGAGTGTCGTGTCTGTCTCTCCGTCCTCAGAGGCTTGTCCTCCTCCTTCAGCGCCAGGCCCATCGGTGGAGTTGAGGCAGCTGGGGCGACACTCTCCCTGAGGTGAGAGAGGCTCAGCTTGGCCTCCAGCTGCAGCGCTAGGTCGTTGACCTCCTCCTCGATTGTTGGGGAGGCCATCAGAGGTGGAGTGGGTTTACTGGCACCAACGGTCCCAGCCTGCTCCCTAACCAGAGGGCGGCTCAACACAAGCTTGGCCTCCAGCTGAGGTGTCAAGTCGACTTCAGCCTCGAGTGTTGGAGAGGCCATCACAGGTGGAGCGGGATGCATCACAGGAGCACGGATGTAGGAGCAGGAGTGCCCTGTCTGTCTGTCCTTCCTCAGAGGCCTGCCCTCTGCCTCTAGTGCCAGGCCAATTGTTGCAGTGGATGTAGGGGCAACACAAGGCCAAAAACCTGTCTTCCCACTCTCCCTGAGGCGAGGGGGGCTCAGCTTGGCCTCCAGCTGAAGTGCCAAGTCGTTGACCTCCTCCTCGAGTGTTGGAGAGGCCATCACAGGGGGAGCAGGCTTAAGGGCACTCACAGGAGCACGGATGTAGGAGCAGGAGTGCCCTGTCTCTCTGTCCTTCCTCAGAGGCCTGCCCTCTGCCTCTAGTGCCAGGCCAGAAGGTGGAGTTGGTCCAGGGGCAACACAAGGCCAAAATCCCATCTTCCCACTCTCCCTTGGGCGAGGGGGGCTCAGCTTGGCCTCCAGCTGCAGCGCTAGGTCGTTGACCTCATCCTCAATTGTTGTAGAGATCATCTGAGGTGGAGTTTTCTGTTTTAATGAAAAGAAAGTCACTGAAGCTAGTCCAATAATTTTCTCATTGCTCATGGTATGTAAGTAAATCCTGAGCTTGAGGTTCTCCCTCTTAAGCTCAGCTATAGAAATTGAGTATGGATATTGAGAAATGACAAGATCCTGAGAACCTAGTGGCCTGGCATTAAAGAGTTGTCTGGTCTCAATAGAGAGTGGGTCTAGGTCCAGGACTGTACAAAACCAGATAATGTTGACTGACCATGCTTACATGGTATATGAAATATAAACCTTTAGGGGGGTTACTTACCTTTTGGTAACCCGACATGGTCCCGTGTGGGCTGGACCAAGGCTCCATGTTGTGTGCTTGAGGGGAAAATTGGACGGTTAATTTAAATTAACTGGGGGCACAGTCTTTACAAGGGCTTTAAGTGTGAGTCAGGCAATTGGCAGTGAACCAGACAATTAACAGTGAACAGTCAACCAGACCAACACTCACCCAGCATCTGCTTCCGCTGCTGTGGTGGAGTGGCAGCCAGAATGGAGGTCGTCCGAGACTCCTTGCCCAGCAGGTGGACAGCAGGACGCGCAGGAGCTGTAGGAGCAGAGGTTGGACGAGGGCCCGTGGTCTGGGCGGAGACACACTGGATGGACGCGTGAGGGATGGCAGCCATGGAGGATCCAGAGGGCTGCGCAGGCAGGTTGATCTCCATGCTGGGCGTGGCATGCCTGACGGCCATTTGCTGCCTGTATCTGTTGGTTAGATACACCCGTGGCTGTTTCTTGGGCCGGGCCAGGGCCACATACAGGGGCTTGGTGGCCAGGATGCGTCCGTTCAGCCCTGCAATGGCCCGGGAGGCCTCCTCAGGGGAGGACAGACACACAAACCCAAAGCCCTTGCTGCGGCCGCGCTCCATCACGACTTTGGCACTAATGATGGTACCAAAGGGAGAGAACTCCTTCCTCAGTCGCATCTCATCAATCTCTTCCTTCAAGTTCTTTATGTAGAGACTGATGCCGGTACACTGTTTGATTCGGTCGCCCAGCTCGGCCTCTCGTACATTTCTGGATTTGAAAGGGCCAACAAACACCTTTTGACCGTTGAGGAGCATGCCATTGATCCTCTTGATGGCCCTCTCGGCGTCCTCCGGAGCCTCAAAGTGCACAAACCCGTAGCCCTTGGAGCCGTTCTCGTCACTCTCTACTTTACAGGAGAGGATGGTGCCGAAGGCGGAGAAGGTGTCATACAGGGCCTGGCTGTCGATGGACTTCTCCAAACCCTTCAGGAAGACGTTCCCAATTCCGTTGTCCCTCAGGGTGCGGTCGCGTCGAGACCACGTGATCCGGAGCTGTCGGCCCATGACTGTTTCATAGCTCAAGGTGTCAAGAGCGTGTTTGGCGTCAGCTGGCTGCTGGAAGTTGACATATGCGTACCTTGAGGAGCGCCTGGTGATCCTGTCTCTACAGACCCGGATAGAATGGAGTGTCCCCATGGGGCTAAATAAATCATACAGCATGGCCTCTGTCACGTCAGGGTGCAGATCCCCAACGTACAGGGAGGCCATGGAGAAGTTAGAAGCACTGGATTGCATTGCATACACCAACCACTTCAAAATGTCACTGACCACTGACAGAGAAAAAATGGAACTATGAACTAGAATGTGGCTGTCATAGTATCATTGTGTTCCAATATGATGTCATATCATTGTGAGACAATCTGTTACAGTATGGCCAAACTTGAATTCTAGAATTGCCATGACTGACTCAAGTCAAGGAAGAAGTATTAACTATTTATATAGTTAGGTTAAAGAAGTTTCTTATTATGACCTGTGCAAAAAAATTAATAAAAATAACAAAATTAATATGACTAAGGCAACTAAGAATACAGAATATATGAAATGCACCAATCATAGTTAAACATTTAAAACCACATACAAAATAATAAATGTATTCCTTATATATATACAATGCTAGCACTGTAACCGCACGGTTGGTCTTTGAATCGTGATCAATTCACTGTAATAAAAACTCGACCAAACTCATTTTGTCCCGATTCCCCTCCTTGAATAGAGTGTGTAATTCCGATTATATCCACTGGGTGGCACTGCTGTAAAATGGGCATGGGGAGTAGAGTGTCAAAATAACGCTCGTTTGGAATGTCCTTCAACATCATTTTCAGGGCTGTCGCATGTCAACAGCCTGTCACAAACCATGGCTAACCATAACCATTGTTAATGAATGAATCCTATATTAACTGAAGCTAAGCTTTCGGAGAGGGAAAGTGATGTGTCCTGATCTCAGACGGTGTGGCAGGCCGGTTGTTTTGGTTTTACACGTGCATGTTTCGTTTGTTCGAGTGCAGTTATATTCTTTTGCAGAGCAGTTTATATTATTTTGCAGTGAGAGTGCAGTGTTATAAGAGTGCAGTGTTATAATTGAAGCCTGGAGCGCCTGGGGGTGGGGCAGCTATAGGGGGTTTGGGGGAGCGTCCCGAGCCATGCTGATGTGTGCATTTGAAATGAAATGATTAATAAAGTCCTTTTACTAACGCCTGTGTGGTGTGTGTGTGTTCTGACGCCAGATCCCACCGGTTAAAAAAAGGTATTGAACCCAGTAACCAGCTCCTCAATCCCTCTGTTGGGTGGTTCTGGTTCTTTTCAGAAGCCTACGCCAGCAGCATGCTACATCCAGATTGTGCCTGCTATCTGGTGTACTATACAGTATACACTACATATTCCCGAAATTACCCAAACCAGGTCCAGCCTGGTTTATGTGCGTGGCTGGCTTGTTCCTGTTCAGGACTGGTAGGACGGAAGCTAGTCATGCCACTGAAATAGCTGTGAATTGAAATGACATGAAATAATGTCTGATAAATGAAGATGGGTCTTGTCGCCTGGGCACACCAGTTCCAATGCTTCCAAGGCTAATCCAGCACAATAAGAGCGGGATAGCCTGTTGGCTCATGAGCTCAGAACAACTAGCAGCAGCTTCCATAACATTAATGGTAGCGGTCAGTGGCTAAAGCAGTTACACTGATGATAACATAAAGTCATCCCCACCGGGTCTTGAACCCCGGTCTACCAGGTGGGAGTCCAATGCTCTGACCAGCATCATCTGTGATGCACCTTTTACAGAGACATCCTGGTTCACATGTTATGTATATTATGGTACTTTTTTTTCTCTAGAACTTCAACTGCTGGTGGCACTTGCTCTTATTGAAGGTTATACTGATGATGACTGGGGTGTAACAGTCGGTTCCATATGCCGCCATTTTGTCAAGTGCCCCAAAAGTTTGAGGTACCCCACCACTTCAAGTTCAAGTGCAATGCGAAACGGCTGATGAAACAGTGATGAGTGTGTATTGCAGCGAGGCGTTCATTACATCGAGTCGACGCTTTCATGGACTGTAAATCGGAAGACGTAGATGAGCAAATGTCATTTTGATATAATTTACCACAATAATCAATTATTTTCAATAATGCTTTATCGTCAAGATTTTCATCATTACATTGAGTCGACACTTTCTGGACTTTAAATCGTGAGACGTCATTTCACCTACAGTAGCCTACTCTAGATCCCCTGATCCTTGAAATAATTACAGGGGCTCCTTGAGAAAGTGTTAAAAAAAATAAAAAAAAAATATATATATAGTGTATTTGTATTGTTGTGGGGTGGGGGAAGGGTCTTTCAGGATCATGCCAGGGGTCCAGAGCTCAGAAAAGGTAGATAAACAGATGCTGCCAGGGCTCAGTCTTAAGGGGTAGATAAATGTGCTTATTGTAAATCCCTTTGGTTAAAAGTGTAAGTCCAATGTAGTGTAAAAATGTACTTTGCGCATTGCCACAGAAAATGTCTCTGTCCAGTTTGTGAGGACCAGCAGGTTTTAATGTCCAAGGCCTGAGTTCCAAAACAAATACTCACTCTACTGTGTATTAGTAAAATTTGTTCAGCTAGGAAAATATACTATAATAATAATAACAATAACAATTTGCATAAACAAATAAGGGTTAATGTGGATGTATAAAAAAATTAAAATGATCCTCTCTCTCTCTCTACAGAAGGACCACAACTATGTCTGTCAGTTCTTCCAGGAACATGGTGAGGTCCTTTTTTCAAATGTATATAAAATGGCTCACAAGTGTGTGGCTATGTGGTCTACATGTTTGTAGCTTGGTTATGTGGTCTGCATGTTTGAAACGTGACTGTGTGGTCTACATGTGTGAAAGGTGCAGTCTACATGTGTGTAGCTTGGCTATGTGGTCTACATGTTTGTAGCTTGGTTATGTGTTTCATGTGGTTGTGAAGCAGTGTGTGTGTGTGTGTGTGTGTGTGTGTGTGTGTGTGTGTGTGTGTGTGTGAGGTGTTGTAAAGCTGTGTGTGTGTGTACTGTATGTGTGTGTTTTTTGGGGGTATTGTAAATCTGTGTGTGTGAGGTGTTGTGAAGCAGTGTGTGTGTGTGTGTGTTGTAAAGCTGTGCGTGTGTGTGTTTGCGTGTGTGTGTTTGCGTGTGTGTGTGTGAGGTGTTGTGAAGCAGCGTGTGAGTGTGTGTTAGGTGTTGTGAAGCAGCTTGTGAGTGTGTGTGAGGTGTTGTGAAGCAGCGTGTGAGTGTGTGTGAGGTGTTGTGAAGCAGCGTGTGAGTGTGTGTGAGGTGTTGTGAAGCAGCGTGTGAGTGTGTGTGAGGTGTTGTGAAGCAGCGTGTGTGTGTGTGAGGTGTTGTGACGCAGCGTGTGAGTGTGTGTGAGGTGTTGTGAAGCAGCGTGTGAGTGTGTGTGAGGTGTTGTGAAGCAGCGTGTGAGTGTGTGTGAGGTGTTGTGAAGCAGCGTGTGAGTGTGTGTGAGGTGTTGTGAAGCAGCGTGTGATTGTGTGTGAGGTGTTGTGAAGCAGCGTGTGAGTGTGTGTGAGGTGTTGTGAAGCAGTGTGTGAGTGTGTGTGAGGTGTTGTGAAGCAGCGTGTGAGTGTGTGTGAGGTGTTGTGAAGCAGCGTGTGAGTGTGTGTGAGGTGTTGTGAAGCAGCGTGTGAGTGTGTGTGAGGTGTTGTGAAGCAGCGTGTGAGTGTGTGTGAGGTGTTGTGAAGCAGCGTGTGAGTGTGTGTGAGGTGTTGTGACGCAGTGTGTGAGTGTGTGAGGTGTTGTGAAGCAGCGTGTGAGGTGTTGTGAAGCAGCGTGTGAGTGTGTGTGAGGTGTTGTGACGCAGCGTGTGAGTGTGTGTGAGGTGTTGTGAAGCAGCGTGTGAGTGTGTGTGAGGTGTTGTGACGCAGCGTGTGAGTGTGTGTGAGGTGTTGTGAAGCAGTGTGTGAGTGTGTGTGAGGTGTTGTGAAGCAGTGTGTGAGGTGTTGTGAAGCAGCGTGTGAGGTGTTGTGAAGCAGCGTGTGAGTGTGTGTGAGGTGTTGTGACGCAGCGTGTGAGTGTGTGTGAGGTGTTGTGACGCAGCGTGTGAGTGTGTGTGAGGTGTTGTGAAGCAGTGTGTGAGTGTGTGTGAGGTGTTGTGAAGCAGCGTGTGAGTGTGTGTGAGGTGTTGTGACGCAGCGTGTGAGTGTGTGTTAGGTGTTGTGAAGCAGTGTGTGAGTGTGTGTGAGGTGTTGTGACGCAGCGTGTGAGTGTGTGTGAGGTGTTGTGACGCAGCGTGTGAGTGTGTGTGAGGTGTTGTGAAGCAGTGTGTGAGTGTGTGTGAGGTGTTGTGACGCAGCGTGTGAGTGTGTGTGAGGTGTTGTGAAGCAGTGTGTGAGTGTGTGTGAGGTGTTGTGAAGCAGCGTGTGAGTGTGTGTGAGGTGTTGTGACGCAGCGTGTTGTTGTCCCAGCAGACAGTGAAAGGTGGGACTGGAGGACAGAGGGGTGTGAGACGGCGATGGTGACCCAGACCCGTCACCCCCTGGTGGAATGTTCCTGTGACCACACCACCCCCTTCGCTGTGCTCCTGGTGACCCCCCCTCTACCACCACGTGGCTATAGATAAGGATATAGTTGAAGATATGTCTACAGATGATCTGAATCAGAATGCATTATCATAATAGTCCACCATAATAGATACTGGGCATGGAGAGAGAAGGACACTGTCTCTCTTTCGCTGTCTCTCTGTGTGTCTCTCTCTCTAACAGCTGAAGGACCCTATATCCAGTGTTCATTGGAACATCCTGTCCTACCTCAGCTACATCGGCTGTGGCATTTCTGCCTTCTTCTGCGCTTTGTCCTTTATCAACTACATCTACAACAGGTGTGTGTGTGTGTGTGTGTCCATGTGTGAGTGATTGTGTGTGTGTATCTGCCTGTGGTTCAGAGCTTAGAGAGAAAATGCCTAACACCATGACTTCTGAACTCTGCACAATTGGTACCCATACCATGTTGGTCTCAAATGTTTGTGTGCGTGTGTCCATCCATCTGTCTCTTCCCCCCCCCCCTGCCCCAGGACCCCCACGTCAGACCCCGCCACCTCCATCCACGTGTCTCTGTCGGGGGCCCTGCTCCTCCTCAACACCTCCTTCCTGTTGAGTGAGTGGGGTGCCACGCTGGGCCTGGGTTGGGTGTGTGTGTTCATCGCTGCCATCATGCACTACAGCCTGCTGTGCTGCTTCACCTGGATGGCCCTGGAGGCGTTGCATCTCTACCTGATGCTGGTCAAGGTGTTCAACACGTACTACAGACACTACATGGCCAAGCTCAGCCTGGTGGGCTGGGGTGAGTGAGAACACAACACACCACACTTACCAGTTGTCATGACCCGGCTCTAAGGCAGTGACAAAATGGAGCCTTCGCGTTTGTCAATACAGAGTAACAAAAAGTTTATTTAAAGGAGTAGTAAAGGAAAAATGCATGTTTAGCCCTGTTTGAAGGTTACTTATGATCATATACAATGGTTCAGATCAAAACGTTGACAAAACTAGCACTTTTGAGAAAGTCTGATAATTGCGCTACCACCGTTTTGGTCATACAATGGATGTGGGTGGGCACCTTGAAAAATCGTTCAAAAACATGTTAAACTCTTGATTTCAAAGACAAGAAGCTGGAGTACCGCACCCGCACCCATGTGACTAGCATCCACCTGCAGGGAAAACGGATGGCCTAATCATGGGGCCGCAAAGATTGGTGTGTTGCACAACAGTGCCTTCACCCGTTCGAACGCGTGTTGGCAGTCAGAGGACCACACAAAAGTCCACTTGTGCTTTAGCAAATCAGTCAGGCACGGCACTACCTCAGAAAAATTCCAACAGAAACCCCTGTAGTATCCCACCAGCTCCCCAAAATGCTTAAGTTCCTTTGTCAGCGGCACGGGAAAACTCTCCACAGCTTGAACCTTGGCCTGGACCAGACGAACCAAACCCTGTCCGACCACTCAACCCAAATACGTCACCGTCGCCCTCGCAAACTCACACTCACACACAGCGAGGTTGACGGTGAGACGCGCTTCAGCCAAGTGGCCGAACAGGATACGGATATGCTCAACGTGGGAAGATCATGTTTCAGAGCAGACCACGACATCATCCAAATACACAGGGCCACCTTCCAGATCCCCTAGGACCTTGGTCATTAATCTTTGAAATGCTGCCGGTGCATTTATCGACCCAAATGGCATTACCTTGTAGGAAAATAACCCATTTCGCGTTGACTTGAAGAAAATCCGTGCAAAACCTAAAAGTGTTATCAGGCTTAGGAACCATAATACAGCTGGATGACAAGGGTTCGGCAATTCCATGGCCAACATATAACCCACCTCTGCATCCAGATGCTTACAGTACGTTTCTCAGGACTCAGGATAAAATCTCTGGCTGATTGGTTGAGCATCCCCTATTTCTATACTCAATAAGGTGTGTGTGCGTAGGACTGTCCCCAAAAATACTGGGATACGCTCTAATCGGTCCAGCAAGATCTGCCTGTTCGGACTCAGATAAATGCCCTATCAACCCCCCCAAGTTGCGGAGCGACTGAGTTTTTTTAGACGGGATCAGGAGCAGGCAGACCATCCTCTATTTCCATGGCCACAGTCCGTGGCGTAGAAATCACAGACACCCTACCTACCGAACACGCCGGGTGCGCGCACTCCAAAGGATTTTGGCTGTCTTCCCTACCCAGTTTCGACTCACGACCGTAGTATGGATTTAACAAGTTCATGTGACACCTTTGCGTCGCCTTTCTATGTCCAGGAGTGGCAATGACATAGTTAAGGTCAGATGTCAGCTTCAAAACCTTGTGTGGACCTGTGAACTTGGCCTGGAAAGGAGAGTCTACAACAGGCAGCAGCACCAAAACCTAGTCCCCCTAGACCTAGTCCCCAGAACTGAACACACGGCGCTCAGCCCGTCGGTCATGGAGTTTCTTCATTTTCCCCTGAACAGTTGCTAGCTCTCCCGCAGCATACAACTTACGTGGAAAACAGTGGACATAGTCAGTGATATTCGCTGGAGGCTCTGTCTCATTCCATTGATCATACAGCCAACGGACCACACACCTTGTGTCCAAACCTGAGTTCGTTCGGACTGAACCCTGTACTCTCCTGTGTAACCTCCCGGAATGCCAACATCAACCAGGCTAACCCCTCCTCCCAATCTCCCCCCAACTCGGTACAATAAACCCGCAGCAGGTGGTTGAGCGTCTGATGAAAGCCCTCCAACGCCCCTTGACTGTGGTAAGCGTGGTAAGCTGATACCTTATTATGCTTAACACAGAGCTGTTTGAGAACCTGCGCGAAGAGATGAGAGGAAAAGTTTGATCGCTGATCAGATTGGATAACTTTCGGAATCCCGAAGGTGGAGATGAACTGTTAACGCACACACCACGCTTACCACAGCACTAACAGAAAAAAACAAACCGACGCCTCCTAAAGATGCTTACGCAGTGTTTCCTGTGGAACTGATCTCTTGGTGTGTGAAAAAAAGAGTCTGATTTCGAAACCAAAGCGGGGGATCGGAGACCGCCCTTCTTCCTCCCTTGTTCCTCTCTCCTGTCCCCTTCCTATAAGTAGGCCTATAAAGATGGCCTAACTTATGTCTTAAGGCTGGTAAAGTCCTAGAGCTTAAAATGTCATTAATTACATGTAACTGGACGGGATAAAACAGTAACCACACAGGCACTTAATAAATCATATGGTTTATAGACATATTTTAATCAGATGTATTGTAGGTTACCATTATAACAGCAGCTGTTATAATGGTAACAGCTGCTGTTTTCTGTTATTTTGATTGGCATTTTTTAGGTGGCTGGAGGAACATTAACGCAAGCTAGTGTTAGTTCAGCCAGCCAAAAAGACCGTCGCACCATCCATCAGGCAGTCGTGCACCTGACTCGCACGAAAGTTGCAGAACCTACTCGCGCTTGTGGTGTATGTCTCCTTGACAACGCTCGCTTGAAGGGCTGACTGACGGACAGACAGACAGCAGCGCGTAGCTCAAATGGAGCAGGCTCCGCTTCAGCACAAACTGTATTTTCAGATAACGTTACGTAACGTTAGCAACACAAGGCCAATTTATCATATTCATTTTTTACTTGTCCGATCAGACAACTGCATGAGACATTCCTCTTGCCCGAACAGAGTTTACTGGTCCCTGGGAAGCGGGCAAAACTGTTAGCCTACTACAGGTAGCTTTCCTTGTTCCTTAATCCCCCGGTGTGAATCATGGCTAGCCAGCAATAACCTACCTGACTGGTCTCATCATTCTCCTCTCTCTTCCTCTTCAAAAATTGTTGTATGCCCATCTGGAAAATTGTATTGATATATTAGGTTATAGGATCCGCTAGTTGTCATCAGGGAATTATAAAACCAAAGGCTTTACCAACGTGCTTGAGATGGGCAGGAGCTGTTGGCACGTCTAACTGTACCTATAATGGCACTTAGATTACTAACATAAATGTATTTTAGACAGTAGGCTAGGCATTTTGAGGAGTAGGCCTAGGTGCCAGCACCAGTGTTTGGCCTAATTCAAACACTGGTTAACACTATGGTAATATTTGAGCGTCAATTAGCCAATTGCACAACTCCAGTACTTCCTGAAATTAGACATGCTTCTCCATTTCCTGTCCTACACTATTGGATGAAGTGATTAATCAGGTGTGCCTGACTGCAGCACAATGATCAGGCACACCTGAATAATCATTTCATCCAATAGTGTGAGACAGGAAATAGAGAAGCATGTCTAATTTCAGGAAGTACTGGAGTTGTGCATATAGTGAATAGCCTACCTATCTTTCGTTGTAACCTCATGCCGCTCACTATAGAAAAAATCCCTTCACGCGCCGAGTCTTCCGATCACCTCAGAAAGGAGCGGCACAGAGCTCGCGGCCTGTAGGCTCTTTATTGAAAGCGCATTTAGGCAGGAATATTTAGAAAGTTTTATTTATATATAGCCTAAATTGTATTATTGTTTTTTGTATCAAATGTTTGTGTGGCGGCAAGGATCTTGCCGTGGCGGTGCGCCACGGCAAAACCTTACCAGCGGAAACGCTGGCCTACGGCAGGGGAGTGTGCAATCAAACAAAATCAACGCCACCGACATCGAGCCGTGCAACAGCAGCAATCCCAAAAAAACGTCCAACTCCCGTGAAAACACAAAAAACACTTACCTCAAAACAACAGCGCGATCTCCAAAAAGATGAACCAGCAACCCCCAACACAATCTAGATCCAATGCTCTCACTACTCTACTTGTGCAGTGGAGATCGGCAGGTTGATTTTGGTGTGCTGGGACAACTGCCTCTTATGGTGCCAACAGAGAAATGCAGGTCAACATTGTCCAGAGTGACGGAGGGAGGGAGGGAGGAAGTGATAACCGGACAAACGCTATACTAGGTGCGCTGGCTTACAGACACGCACAAAAAAACAACCAGTCCATTCATACTAAACGCAGCGCTATGGAAAAAAAAAGAACGGACGAGCCCCCACTTTTGTCATGACCCGGCTCTAAGGCAATGACAAAATGGAGCCTCCTCTTATATAGGATGCTGGCCAGGTGCACTTGGTCAGCCTAATGGACTGGGCCCCGCCCACCTGCACAGAAGAGCAGACAGTTAACCAAGCACAGACCGCCAGCTCCACTGATCGTCACACTGGTACATTACACACACACACACACACACACACATACAAGCACGCACGCACACACACACACACACACACACACACACACACACACACACACAGTGGCGGGGATCTGTATCCAACTATGGGGGGGACATTTACATTGAAATTTTACAAGAGTATTTTTTGGGGGGACATCTTCCTACACGGCTGTATGGTCATTTGAATGTCACTACCCCAATCTAAATATTGGGGGGGACAATTTTAATGATCTCAAATATTGGGGGGGACATGTCCCCCCCTGACCCCCCCAGGATCCCCGCCCCTGCACACACATACACACATATATATACACACTCACACCCACACACACACCAACATAAACATACATACAATGTTGCAATAGCCTACACTGACAACAATGTCCAATACCTAATATGCATCCTGTGTGTGTGTGTGTGTGTGTGTCGGTGTGCGTGTGTGTGTGTGTGTGTGTGTGTGTGTGCATTACCCAGGCATCCCATGTCTCATAGTGGGAGTCTCACTATCAGTGAAGAATATCAAAGAGTTTTATGGCGCTACAGAGCTGACCCTGTCAGACACCAACCAGACCAACACCATGTGAGTACCAGCTCAAGTCTCGCTATCACATTCACCTGCTTCAAATCATTACATATTATTAGGACTTTGCCTTACTGCTCGATATAATGCTCTACATGTTATAAATGTCACAATGTCACAGACGATGTTAGAGGACAGTGTTACTACCATGTTACAAGTATAGAAGAAGCATGTTAGCAGTATAAGAGCATTTTTTAACTCTTCCCCTCCTCTCTGCCAGCTGCTGGGTGGTGGATGAGACGTTCTTCTACAGTGTGAACTTGAGCTACCTCTCCCTGGTGTTCCTCCTGTCCACCGGGGTGCTGATCGCTGTGTCCTGCAGGATCTACAGGCTCAAGAGCTACGACAACATGGCCAGGCCCAAGGCTGGCCAGAGGCCCGCCTGCAAGGACGTGAGCACCGTGCTGGGGCTGTCCTGCCTGCTGGGGACCTCCTGGGGCATGGCCTTCCTCAGCAGTGGACACGTCAACTACCCTCTGCTCTACCTTTTCTGCATCTTTAACTCCCTGCAAGGTGGGTCAGCTTGGGTCAACACACATATGCACACACGCATGCGCGCGCACACGCACGCACACGCACACACGTCTGTGGTGCTCAGATTATTGTCCAACAGAAAGGTTCCACGTTGGTTCCCCCAGGTTTCTTCATCTTCCTGTGGATGTGTGGGATGACCAGGAAACAGAGGCAGAGAGCAGCTGAGACCAGCTGATCTCCAGCACCTCCAAAAACAAGCCCAAGGACAACCCATACTCTACACCAATAACCATGACAACTACTCTCTTTAGCATTAAAGGTCCCTACAGCTAGTACTAATTGGGGAAACACTGCTTTTCTGTTGCGGATCCTAAACTCTGGAACTCACTTCAGAAACAAAACAAGCTCCCATCCCTTATTCCCCTACAGACACTTAAAGAACTAGACTGCACTCGGGCGAGGTGCCAACTTGTGCCTTATATGGCGTCTTTCCGTAGCATGGTACCAGGCTTTCCACCGCAAAATAGTATTTCCCTAAATGTAGTTGGTCGCCATAGTAACACCTGTGACATCGTATAGGGATTTTCCCTTCCTCAAGAGCAATCGCGAAAGGGAATAAATACGTATCACATGTATAAACACAAGCAAACACAAAGTTGCTTTCCTAGACCAGTCAATCTTGTATTAAAGGGGTAGTGTGCTATTTTGGACATTTAGCCCTGTTTGTGGTCTGTCTACCATATTTTTCTAAAGTTAGTCTTAGCAAAGGGATTATTATTATTATTATTGTTATGCGGTACGACTGGGGGGGAACCAAGCAGAGGACAGGTAGGAGCCGTTAGCCCGAGGGCGTAGTTTATTTGTGGCAGGGGAACAGGGGTATGCGGGAGAGTGTGTGGTGCAATGGTAGGCTTGAATATGGGGTGTGTGTCTAAATATGTGTGGTGCGTGTAGGCTATGTGTTTCGTAACTTAATGCAAAAGGAGATGGCAGGCAGGTGGTTAGATGTGCGTGCACCGAAAAAAGTCCAAAATCCGAGGTCCAAAAAGGGAGTCCGAGAGGGGAGGAGAGGGTCGCACCGGGAAGTCAGTCCATGGGGTCCAGGGGGTAAGGGGGGGGCTCAGGGGTTCGGGGGACGGAAGGGGCCGTGGAGACGCGGGAGAGGCAGGGATCCAGGGAGACACGAGGAGCGGGGCCGTGGAGACGCGGGAGAGGCAGGGATCCAGGGAGACACGAGGAGCGGGGGCCGTGGAGACGCGGGAGAGGCAGGGATCCAGGGAGACACGAGGAGCGGGGGCCGTGGAGACGCGGGAGAGACAGGGATCCAGGGAGACACGAGGAGCGGGGGCCGTGGAGACGCGGGAGAGGCAGGGAGACACGAGGAGAGGGTCCGTGGAGACGCGGGAGAGGCAGGGATCCAGGGAGACACGAGGAGAGGGTCCGTGGAAGACTAAGAGTAAAAACCAAAAAGACAGACGGGGTAAGACAAGGCTCAGGGGATTCTTCAAGATACAAAACGGCGTAGGAAACAGAGCTTGTACCGGGTACAGTTGGCTACGTTCTGGCGACGAGCAGCAGGTCTGGCAGGGTCTTATAGCCGGGTGCTAATCAGCGTCAGGTGCGCTGATTGCAGATGGGGACCGGCTGTGCAGAGGTAGAGGGCTGAACAGGTGCGGGGGTAGAGGGCTGAACAGGTGCGGGGGTAGAGGGCTGAACAGGTGCGGGGGTGGAGGGCTGAACAGGTGCAGGGGTGGAGGGCTGAACAGGTGCAGGGGTAGAGGGCTGATGAGGCTGCGTGGGTGAGGCAGGCTGGGGACCCACAACAATTATTATGCTTCAACACACACACACAGGCGCACAAACACACACACAGCTGGCAATAAGAACTTACCTCAAGTTCTTCCACTTGTTCGTCTTCTGTCGTTCCTATATGTAAAGTCGGAACAAGATCAAGTTTGAGGAAGACCCTTTTGGGAGATTTCTTCGAGAATAGCCTAGGCGTATAACATTTGTCATCAAAATGCAAAGCGCACACACGGTGATCTAAGACCCGAAGAATATCCACGGGTGTTTTTACGTCCAAGTAAAGAGATTCTAACCACAACTTCAATCTTGAGAAAATGAGATTCGGATCCGTTCCAAAATTGAATGGCTCTAAGATGGCCCATGATGCACCCCTTCACTGAGTTTCATGAAGGTAGTTTTGTGTAATCCTGCCATGTTTGGGCGGCCCGTGGACCCGACCCCTGCTTCAGATCGGCTACAAAATGTAATGGGTTCTAAATTGGACCATGCTACACCCTTCCACTGGGTTTGAAAATCAGTCCAGTAGTGTTTACGTAATCCTGCTATCAGACAAACACACACCACTGAAAACATTACCTCTCGCTCTGCGCTGTCGCTGGGACGAAGGTAACTATGGGGAAGTGTGCATGAGGTAGAAGAGGAGGAAGAGGAGACAAATGACAAAGACATGAGTCTGTCTGTGGACCATAAATTAAAACGTAAACATATATTTAAAATCTTGTCACACAGCACAATGAGTATGCATTCACATTTTTATTCTGCATCACCCTGGGCATGAACTCACATTACAGTTACACCAAGGGGAAGTCATGATCTTTCTTGAGCTACCTGCCAAATGAGAAGCCATTGTTTCACACTATGACAAGCAATCAAGGGTTGCATGTAAATGTCACAGGTGTCTGTAACATGGAGGTTTCATCATGAAAATGTTGTCATTTTTCATGAGCATTGGATTTATTGGGTAAGTATTTGCAGTAGCTGCATACATTACTGTTTACAGTAAAACATTTTGATGCGCTGTGGGCTCCCCTTTTGATATTTCAAAAATCTGTGAAGATCGTTTGAGGAGGACAGTCGGACGATGTAGTATAGCAACATGGGGTGTCAATTACAACAGGTTTTACAGTTTTCAAGAAAAACGATGGACTTCATAATTCCTGCCAGCTCGAAGCATATGGACTTTTCTACTCACTTGGGCCTACGTTTTGGTGGTTGTTGCAAAGTGATAGCACTTGCGGCTGATTTGATATGATTTTTTTTCATTTAATTTCAAACTAGAGATGCACTGATCCAATTTTTTTCAGTTCCTATCCGATTCCAGAATTTGGGTATCTGCCGATACCGATCTTTTTTTCTTTCATTATTATTTATCATTAACTTAATTATTATCATCATTAACATACTTTGCACACACCATATTCTTACTATATTGCTACTTTACTGCATTGAACTGTTTTTATTATTAGGATATCTTGTTGATGAGGAGCCAAACCATAATTTCATAGGCTATATGGCTACTTTATATTGGATGAGACCCTGTCTTCTCTGCGCTCCTGTCACTCACTCTGCACCTGTAACAGAGTGGGGCTCTGCCTCAGCAGTCCTACAGAGCAACAGTGTCATATTTCACTGTGACATAAGGAGAAAATTAATGTCTCGATTTCGCTCATCCTCCAGACACTGAAGGTATCCCTCTCCCCTGTTCTCCTACTCCTTGCTTGTAGCCTAATAGTTAGGAATTGATAAGTGGCGTCTGAACTCATCCTGCATCTACTGCAATCAGCAGTGAAATCTAATGACTATGAATCCACTAAATAGTTTAATATGAATTTCTACTGTCAAGTATGTCAAACATGTCAAGTATGTAATCACTCCCTTATTCAGCTTAGAACATATAGCCTAGGCCTACATGTAAATCAAAGAAAGGCATTTTAGTAAATACAAATAAACACGTTTGCTAACTGCATCATGATGGTCAGCGATGAGAGACGGAACTCCAGCCCGGCTGATAACCCTCCGTCGCGGGAAGGTGAAGGTGCATCAATCCTTGACAGTAGGCTACCAGCCTGTTATGTCTGAATACAATCCAACGGCTAATTCCCAATAAAGAATCCATCCAGTGCACAATCTAAAGTAAGTAGGCTTCTCAATTCTATTGTGTTCAAGTAAAGACAAACGTGTGATGAGTAAAGACAAACAGGGCATGTGATGAAGTGAAGACCTCAGAATGATCATTGATGTTATGTAACTGCATTGATATTTAGCAATGAACCTACAGCTACAGCGCTACGATGCATCTGGGAAACGCAGCCCTGCACATTTACAGTTTGTAGCCTATACATGCACACTGTATAGCCTAATGTAGGAATTGTTTCAATGTTTTGCGTAATATGCTATCAGTTTCAGTGATATGTTCACCATTTTGATATAGCCTACAGTTTTTGAAAACGAGTAGGCTATTTGACTGTTGTGCTGATTAACTAAAATGCCTTTCTTTGATTTACACGTAGGCTATGTTCTAATTATCAAGTAAGGCTATGTAGAACCACTTCAGGAGGGACCTTTTACGGCTGTGGCAGCCATTTTCCAAAATGGCTGCCAAAATGGTGGACGCTTCAGTCTATTTTGACTGCAGGGGGCATAAATAGTGGTGCTGTGGTGCTACAAGCATGAACATTGGGTCACTTTACAAGAAGCCACTTGAAATGTCAAGATGGCCGCCACCTTAGTGGAGTGGCAGATAAGCTCATATATAAGGTAGGCTATTGTGCATTTTATGATTAAGCATGAAACTTTCGCCGGTGTTTCTATACACTATGTTTCTACACACCATGAAGTTTGTTTTCAGATGTGGAACCACTTCAAGAGGGACTTCTGGAACATGTCAGAGGTCGAACACATTTGCAAGGTTGCCAACTTTTCAGAAAAGCTGACATTTTTTGGGGGGGCAGCTGTCCTCACATATTTAATATTAATTTTGACCTCCGCCCTGATGACGGCACGTCCCATGGCCATATCGCCATATCTGGAGATGGGAAGGTCACAGGGACGAAGGGTTCAGAATGATGCTCTCAAGCGCTCAAAAATAACTACTAAATTAATTCATGGGCAGAGGTCTGAGCACCATTTGTAGTTGTACTGTAAGAAACATGACCATTTAAACATTTCCCAAGTTTCATAATTTCTAACCCCTCAACCTACAACAGTTTTGTCCACCAGAGGGATCTGATGAGACCTCATTGTCAACAATGCGGTAAACACACTAGCATGACCCAAGACATGGTTCAATATGTGCAGGTTTATTTAGCGATATTGAAATGTCAACTATTATTAAAAAAAAAAATACGAAAAAATAATTTACAGTGTTCACATACTCGTATTGTTCAGATTTTAACCCGTTTTAATTACATTTCCATGTCAATATTATAAAAAAAATAATAATTTAGTCTTTAAATACTCGTGTTGTTCAGATTTTAACACTTTTGAATTTTTACCACTTTTCAAATATATTTATTGCCACAAGAATAATCACAGATTTCAATAATAATCAAGACTACAAGACTAGATGACATTCATCAACACCGTGGCATAAATCTTACAAGGATAAAAAGAACTTAGAATACTGAATAGCAGTAGTGGGATTATACCATCCTGCTCAGGGTTAAAGAACTAGAATGTTACATATACTGCAACCGTTTTTGTTTTACTATGCCATAGGTCTACTGAGCTGAGTGCTCCTTGTTGTACTGGCCTGTGGCCTTCTTTGAAGGACAATGCTCGTTTTTGACAACCTGGACCTTATTTACGACATATTATAAGACGTTTGACTCACCGAGATCACTTTGGTGTAGTTCGGAGGCCTGTAGAAGAAATGTAAAATCCAGAGCGAGCCAGTATATCCATGTAATGGCGGTGGTCGGGGCACTTAGAATGCAGCTTCTAAAAATCTATTTTCTGCCGCGAAACGGTTGTTTTCATCAATCTGTCTGGATGAATCGCTAGTTGTGCTTACATAGAGCATAACTGTTGTGGTTTTCACTTGCCATGATCTTTAGAAACGTCTTTCGAAACGAAATAGCTTCCTCACTTTCTCCAGCACTAATACGCACAGCGCGCAATCGTTGCTCCAGCACGCTGTGCGCATGCACAGATTTTAGAAGCTAAAATCTAAAATCTAAAAAAGCTAAAATCTAAAATAGATTTTAGAATCTATTTTAGAAAAATAGATTTTTAGAAGCTGCATTCTCGTTGCCCCGATCACCGCCATTACATGGATATACTGGCTCGCGCTGGATTTTACATTTCTTCTAAAGGCCTCCGAACTACACCAAAGTGATCTCGGTGAGTCAAACGTCTTATAATATGTCGTAAATAAGGTCCAGGTTGTCAAAAACGAGCATTGTCCTTTAAGGCCTTGATGATCACTGGGGAGGGCTCCCACTTGAAGCATGGCTCCAGGATAGCCATCTTGATGGTCATGATTGAGGACAGGGTTCCATCTAGGGCCAGTCTGTTCCTGGTCTTGGTCTTGTTGAGCCCCACCATGGAAAACACTCGCTCTGCGTCTGCATTGGAGTGGGGCAGAACCAGGACCAGCTTTGCGATGCTGCTGAGCCTCTTGAACTGGCTAACCCCCGTCACCGTTGAAGATTGAACTGTGTAAATACTCTAGAATAGGCCTCAAGCACAGCAGGCATTTTGAAATATTGAGGTTGTTTCTAATTGGTTCACAGGCAAAAATTGTGTAAGCTCCAAATACTCTTGCACAGAGTTCCATTTATTTATTTATTATTACCAGTAGAGTCTACCTTTGCTGCCTCTTGGAACAATGATTTTATTTTTGTTAGCTTTGCCCTCTCCTGTTCGGCTTTCACTCTCGTTTTTCTGACCACCGCTTGGGTATTTGCGCTTCATTTTTAGTTTTTACCGGCAACGCAATTTATGTAGGCTACTGAATTTTAAATTAGCAATGCTTCCCGCTTTGTTTTGAATGCTGCCCAGCCTGCCAATGAGCATTTATGATCAGCCGACTAGCCCTATCACAGATGAGCAAATAATTATTAGAATGATAGCCTACACTTGACGGGGTGCCTTGCAACATATAATGGAAGGGGGCTCGCCCTCTGTGTCCTGTCCCCGTTACGACTTTGGAAATCTAAGAGGCTACAAAATGTTAAGAAAAAAAAATCTAGTGGGGCCTCCTAAACTGTTTTCTCCGGGCGTCAGAATCATATGTTGCACAACCACTGGCGTACCGGAGGCCCCCGCACCTCCCGCGGTGCGGGGGCCTCCGGTACGCCAGTGGTTGTGCAACATATGATGCTGACGTTTTCACAAGTTGCAGTAGATGTCCTCAAAGATAAGGAAAGGGTAGAGCCAATGAGTAACCTCGACTCCCAACTGAAATCACACGTGCGTTAACCGCTACATTGACAACTTCCTTTTTCAGTACGACGGCCGTCAAACTAAAAACACACCACTGCATTTATGCCTACAAAGTGAAAAAACGAGTTGATGATGACCCAAATGTGTTCATCCTCTGACAAGTTTCATAAGTCCCTCTTGAAGTGGTTCCACATCTGAAAACAGACTTCATGATGTGTAGAAACATGGTGTATAGAAACACTGGAGAAAGTTTTATGCTTTAGTCATAAAATGCACAATACTTATCTGCCGCACTATAACTGCTCCACTAAGGTGGCACCCATCTTGAAAAATGGTCGCCATCTTGAAATTTCAAGTGGCTTCTTGTCAAGTGACCCATGGAGACAGCACATCACAATTTTCATGCTTGTATCACCACAGCACCACTATATATGCCCCCTGCAGTCAAAATAGACTGAAGCGCCCACCATTTTGATGGACATTTTGGAAAATGGCTGCAAAACCCGTAAAAGGTCCCTCCTGAAGTGGTTCTACATTTGAAAAGAATCATTGGGGTGTATAGATCATATGCTGAACGTTTCATGCTTTAGTCATAAATTGCACAATTGTTTGGTTAACCTGCAGCACTATTAGTGTCAGCATACTAGTCGATGGGCTAGCTAGCTATAGCTTTGTCAAACCCAGTCTGTGCTAGACGTGATGCTAATTTTCACCATATTAAATTCCCATTAACTTATGCTAAAAAACATCAGTGATATTAAAGTCGGAAGTTTTGATTTAAAAATAAAAACATTATTTTAGCCTGACAGGGGTTCTTGTTACAATTATAGGGGAAACTGAGTGCTCATAAGGTAATGTTATCTAGAGGCTAGCCAGCCCGTGAAAGCCGTTAAAGGTATAATATGTTATATGTGGATTATTTCCCCCATCTAGTGTCTAAAGATAAGAACTGCAACAACACAATGTATTGGTTGCCAAAATGCCAGAGAATGCACTGTTTCAGTCATACTGTGATAAGATCTTCACTCCGAGAGGAACATAACATTAGACTAATCAGTAATCACAATCAAGTATTTCAGAGTGCCATGTAATAAGTTACGTTAGATGCTGTAGTGTGGAGATAACGTTAGGTCTGGCTATGCAGATTCCAAGAAAGATAACGATAGCTAGTTAGCTAGATTACCGGTCTAGTAGAAAAGTAGCCATGTCACCATGCGACTTTATCCCATGAAACTCCATAAACTCCGTCCAACGAGCAAAGGCTGGCCCGATATTTGTCCGACTTTTGCTCCTTCTTTGGTCACTGAGCTTTTGAGATTCATATCGCACGGTTCGCCGGGGCTCAGGCAGAGAAGCAGGACGACGAAACTCGGCCATTTTACTAAACGTTTAGCTGAAAAGAGCGAGCGGAAGTGGACAGAAAAGCTGCCGTTTTAGAGTCGCGCACACCCTTGATGCTAACCAACATCTATAATGCTGCTAATTCATGGAAGTATAACGTTAGCTGGCTACTGCTAATCTCACAGTGGTGAAGCTAGAATAGTACCTGGCAACCCAGCGCGCAGTACCAATGCTGTAATACTATTGGCTGGTATGATATCAACAGAGTGTCATTGTCGGCCGTCAAAATTTCATAATGTAATAATTTAAGAGAAAATGGTGTTGGAAAAGCAATACTTTTACTCTGCGGCCTTCGCAAAGCCCTATGGATGTATTATTTTTGAAAAAATGTTTATTTTAATCCACATATAACATATTATACCTTTAACGTTACTTTTATGTCTGTTTTTCTGTTTTACAAGCCCGTCCCTTTGTAGTCTGTTTTCTTACAGTTTTTAGCTAACGTATACTTGCTAACTAGAATCTCATAATTTTCCTCTCACTATATTGGCCGGAGGGTCTTTTAAAAAAAGTAGTGTATGTTGAAGTACATGGGCTTTCTTTTTTCCAACTATGGTATCGAATTGGGTATCCAGGATTGTGGAATTTCTCAATTGGTATTGCCTACTGAATGTCTGGTATTTTGTGACTCCCCTAATGGACAGATATATCAATTTATGAGTTGAATGTCAGTCTAAAAATCCAATGAAAATCTCAATTTTTATCAAATCATTTTTATATATAAAACACAGCAGCAGTCGAGAGAGAGAGAGTTGAGGGACGCAGCAGCAACTGAGAGAGAAAGAGAGAGAAAGAGAGTGGAGGGACGCAGCAGCATTCGAGAGAGAGAGAGTGGAGGGACGCAGCAGCAACCGAGAGAGAGAGAGTGGAGGGACGCAGCAGCAGAAGCAACCGTCATAAATATATGCATATTTAAAGGAGAAGGCTCTTTTTCGACAACCTGGACCTTATTTACGGCATACTGTATTATAAGATGTTTGACTCACCAAGATCATATTAAAGAGGCATGTGAAAACCACAACAATCCCTCGCCCTATGGAAGCACAACTAGCGATTCATAAAAATAGATTGATGAAAACAACCGTTTCGCAGCAGAAAATAAATTTTTTAGAAGCTGCATTCTCGGTACCCCGTCCACTGCCATCACATGGATATACTTGGCTCGCGCTGGATTTAAAATTTCTTCTACAGGCCTCCAAATTACACCAAAGAGCCTTCTCCTTTCCTCTCCCTCTCCTCGTCCCCAGCTAAAATTGTGTATGCAGACTACACTGTTATATGGTCCCTACCAATGTTGAAACCAAACCTACGCCCTTGCTAACTATTATCAAGCAAGGAGTAGCCTAATAGAACAGGGGAGGGATACTACCTTCAGTGTCTGGAGGATGAGACAAAAATCGAGACATTAATTTTCTGGAGCAGTCATTGGAGTTTCCAGTTTCATACAAATGGGAAAACCAAATAGCTGCTTATTAGTTTCACTTGAGAATCTCAATTCAGGTTCTTGTCAAACATTAGCACTATTCCTAACAAGAAATCAAAAGCAAGTTGAGAGAGTTCGTATTTTATTTTTTAATACCAGTATTATAATGGACTAGTCACAGCACATTCCAACACAATAATGGTAGGCTAAATACAGTAGACTATATAGCCTACTGTATAGGACAGTAGCCTACAATAACACTCCCAGATGGACACACTTCAATCATCTACAAAAGAACATTCAAACCAGAGAGCGAAAAGAACAGTGGCTTAACAACAGTACAAACACACCCTCCTGTAGCTGTATACTTGACATTGTAAGGGAGGAAGGTTTGTAAGAGTTTGATGAAGCTGGCAAGAAGTCACCGTATCAACATGACTAATGGTCCCAAACAACCTGGAGATACAGAGCGACAGGGGTGGTGATTTAGGCATGTGAGACAGGGAGAGAGAAGAGGAGCTTCTTATATAGAGATGGAGGATTGCACGGCTGAGTTTCCCGTTCATCGTAGCCTACGCTACGCAATCCTGCTGATCTGCATCTCTCAGTCATCATCCTAAATTATCTCGTTATCACGAGAAAACAAAGTTTGGTTATCTAGAGATCTCGAGAAAATTATCTCGTTATCACGAGAAAACGAATAAAATTATCTCGTTATCACGAGAAAACGGTGGAAAAAAATGTATGAATGCATGGCCGCTTAGGGCTTCCGTACCTGTCAGACCCCCCCCCCCCCGCTAAAGGTACAACATGGTCTTCAGTTTCTCTTTTTGTGTGTTGGATGTAAGCCGACACACCAAGAAGAGGGAATCCTATTTGTCGCTCCCTTTCTCTTTCCGTCTTGTTGTTGACCTGCAGATCCATTGTCGCTACCACAAGAGGCAGTGGTCCCAGAACATCAAAACCAAAAGACTCCACAGAATTCCCAGGTCAGCGGTGGATAGTGCGCTGCTTATCACCCGAAGGTTGTGAGTTCAATCCTTGGTGTGGACATACCAAGGTACCATGACATATTTTGACACTGGATGTTGTAGAAGTTATGTAAGGAGCGTGGGTCATATTTGTTAATTATAGACCCTTTTACAGCCTAGTCAGCACAAGTAGCCTATGCGCGCGCATTCTTGAAACAGTAGCAGAGGAAGACAGACAAAATCGCCATTATTTAGCGTACGGACCGGACTGAGGAAATCATCAGAAATGCCTGCGTTTGCGGTGCCCATTTTATATCAGGTAAGTTATTTTAACTACCTGGTTTCACTGGAATGTCTGGTTGAAATGTAGCCCTTCTCAGTCCCGTTGTCGCATTCCGCTAGCTCATGACAGACAACAGTCCTTTGCTGGTTCATTCACTTTTCGGTCAAAATAACTCGGCGTCGGCCTATTTAGGAGAGGGGCTCATATTTAGCCTCCAAGTGTCAGATAAACATGAAACTTCACTTACCTAAGCAAAAGGGTCTATTTTAACAAATGCTGGGTTGAAGCTTCAAAGCACCGCCACCACCACAGAAGAAGACTACCTCGGAAAAATAATTTCACTAGGACAGAACGCGTCTAAATAAGTTATTTATTGGTAGCGCCGAGGCTTCAAAACCCAGCATTTGTTAAAATAGAGCGTGGGTCATATTTGTTCATTATAGACCCAGCTATGTATGCGCGGGCATTCTTGAAACAGAAGCAGGTGGAGACAGACAAGTTCAGAGCGAGCCGTATTTGAGTGCAAAGACTAGTATTTTATATACCATCAATATCTCTGGCTGTTGCGTCTACGGTTGTAGGCTACAAATCGGCGCTCTAGTGACAAACTTTATTCATTTCAAGAGGAAACCGGCCTTTTCAGAACTGGAGTCGCCTGTGGCTAAGCATAGCCTACGGACTGGACTGAGGACATAATCAGAAATGCCCACGTTTGCGGTGCCCATTTTATATCAGGTAAGTTATTTTCTCGTCCCTATAGCGCCCTAAAATACAGCTTGTCGGTGGACACGCAACCGTATGCATTTCAGATTGATCATGTTGGCAATGTGTGTGAATTTGCTGCTATGTGAGAGATAAGGACCTGTTGTCGCATGTCGTTGACAAGCTTCCCCTTATGGTGTCAGAACGATGGCTTATGAATGCGATGTTATTATGGTAAATACAGTAGCCCAGAGATGGTTAGCACTGGCGGGGCTATTTCAGTTTGATAAAAGGCGTTGTGGTGTTTGAGCACGAGTTGTCGTAGCCTAATGGACTTCGTTTTGGTGCGGAATTATAGTTGTTTGCGTTTTGATAGGAACAATTAAATTGTCCCGTATGTTACGACGCTGAAGTTAGAACCCGTTTGGAATTATCCGGTCCACCTTAAAAAAAAGTTCAAATCGGGATTGAATCAAGATGAAAAGAAAACTACCCAAAATGTCACGGGTTCTATACTACATAGTGGTAGTAGACCCCCTCCCGGTCTGACTCGTGGAGTTTCACGAGATTCTGATGTGGCATTGCAAAATAAAAGCCTTCTAAAGTGTCCAAAACTGCTTAAATCAGGATTAAAAGAAAACTACCCAAGATGCCATGGGTTCTATGCTACACAGTGGTAGTAGACCCCCTCTGGGTCTGACTCGTGGAATTTCATGAGATTCTGATGTGCCATTTCAAAATAAAAGCCTTCTACAGCTTAAATCAGGATTAAATCAGGATTAAAAGAAAACTACCCAAGATGCCACGGGTTCTATGCTACACAGTGGTAGTAGACCCCCTCCCGGTCTGACTCGTGGAGGTTCAAGAGATTCTGATGTTCCATTTCAAAATAAAAGCCTTCTTAAGTCTCAAACTGCTTAAATCAGGATTAAATCAGGATTAAAAGAAAGAACCCGTGGCATCTTGGGAAGTTTTCTTTTAATCCTGATTTAATCCTGATTTAAGCAGTTTGAGACTTTAGAAGGCTTTTATTTTGAAATGGAACATCAGAATCTCTTGAACCTCCACGAGTCAGACCGGGAGGGGGTCTACTACCACTGTGTAGCATAGAACCCGTGGCATCTTGGGAAGTTATGATACACAGTGGTAGGAGACCTCCTCACAGTCGGACTCGTGGAGTGTCACGAGATTCTGATGTGCCATTTCAAAATAAAAGCCTTCTAAAGTCTCAGAAACTACATAAATGAGGATTAAATCAGGATTAAAAGAAAACAACCCAAGATGCCATGGGTTCTATGCTACACAGTGGTAGTAGAACCCCCCCGGTCTGACCCGTGGAGTTTAAAGAGATTCTGATGTGGCATTTCAAAATAAAAGCCTTCTAAAGTATCAAAAACTGGGGGGCATTGGGACCCTGTGCAAGACCCCACGGTACACTACTGCATTATAGACAGACAGTCCTCATTACAATAGGAGTAGGACACTTCAAATCCTAGTAATTCATTTTTGTTTAGGATGTGATGCACCAGTCGCTCTACGCCTATGTGGTTTATTTTCAGTGATTAGACTGACTGTTGACTGGCAGAGCTTTAGGTGGTGATGGAGAAATGAGCTTAATTTATTGATGCTTTTTTGTGCGTGGCTGTAAGCCAGCGCACCTAGTATAGCGTTCGTCCGGTTATCACTCACTCCCTCCCTCCCTCCGTTACTGCGGACAATGTTGGCCTGCATTTCTCTGTTGGCACCACAAGAGGCAGTAGTCCCAGCACACCAAAATCAAGAAGGACACCAAAATCAACCCGCCGATCTACACTGCACAAGTAGAGTAGTGGTGAGAGCATTTGACTCCCACCCTGGAGACTGTGGTTGAAGACCCGGTGGGGATGACTTTATGGGACTATACCCCAAACCTCCACATGTTCATCCTTTCACTCCAACCTTTACCCCTTGCCTTATAGATCAGATCCTGTCCCAACCCCAACCCATATTCTAACCCCAACCCACACTAAGGACTGGAAGAAGGACACCAAAACCCACCCGCCGATCTCCACTGCACAAGTAGAGTAGTGGTGAGAGCATTGGACTCACACCCAGGAGACCGGGGTTCCTGTTGGGGATGACTTTATGTTATCATCAGTGTAACTGCTTTAGCCACTGACCGCTACCATTAATGTCATGGAAGCTGCTGCTAGTTGTTGTGAGCCCATGAGCTAACTGGCTATCCCGCTCTTATTGTGCTGGATTAGTATTGGAAGTATTGGAACTGATGTGTCCAGGTGACAAGACCCATCTTTATTTATCAGACATGACCGTCCTACCAGTCCCGCACAGAAACAAGCCAGCCAACACACATAAGCCAGGCTGGACCTGGCCTGGTTAAAACAGTACAGGCCCCACTAATCTCACTTATAATAATAATAATAATAATAATAATAAAACAAAATTATAATAATAAACTTAATTTTTATAGCACTTTTCTAAACAAATGTTACAAAGTGCTTTACAAACAATCATCAGTACATCAAAACACAGGATAAAACACACACAGTGGCAAATTTAAGTAAAAAGTAATTAGTAAATATTAAACTCAGCACAGGGAAGGTAGCATAAAAAGATAAAATAAAACAATTATAGCAACAACAAGAACGCATGGAGTAAAATCATTATAAAAACGCTTTGATGTACAAATGAGTCTTAAGACGAGATTTAAAAGTAGAGACAGTGTTACAGTAGATACAGTGGTCTCAGATCCTCAGGCAGGGCATTCCAAAGGTTAGGAGCCCTAACTGCAAACGCCCGCTCACTTTTCACATTCACCTTGTTAAAATGTTTAAATGTCAAGTCAGCAGGAGAACTCGCACCTACATGTCTTATAATCTGTCACATTAGTGTTTCTTTGAGCTGTCATTCTTGCGTCT
>NC_140237.1:9339409-9431909 GCF_949987555.1 Borostomias antarcticus
CCCACAACTCTGCACACAACTCTCTACACAACTCTCTACACAACTCTGCCCACAACTCTGCACACAACTCTCTACACAACTCTGCACACAACTCTGCACACAACTCTGCACACAACTCTGCACACAACTCAGTAGACAACTCTTCATATCATCATATTTTATTGTGGCTTTGTAAACCCATAGGTTTTGAAACTTGAAAGCTTGAAACCACTAGCCTATCTGATGCAATCATGTTGTGATCATGCGGTCTGATGCGGAAGCACACACACATGTACTAAAAGCCAGTGAAACACATGCTAATGACTGCTTTGAACAGCCCTTATAGATAACGTATACATAGACAAAATGCAACAGGTGTTTGGTTCTTTGTAAGGGGTAGGGTTAGTGGATAGTTTAGCTGATTCAGTTGAGCATTTGATTCTCTGTTGTGTTCCCTCCATAAGAACCCTGGTCAAGTGCAGCAAGCAGATGCTCTCGCCCTCAGCTACATCTCCTACATTGGGTCCTCTCTCTCAGTGCTCTTCACAGCCATCACCCTGGTCATGTACCTGTGTAGGTAAGGATATCACCCTGGTCATGTACCTGTGTAGGTAAGGATATCACCCTGGTCATGTACCTGTGTAGGTAAGGATATCACCCTGGTCATGTACCTGTCTGAGGTAGGGTCATCACCCTGGTCATGTACCTGACTGAGGTAGGGTCATCACCCTGGTCATGTACCTGTTTGAGGTAGGGTCATTACCCTGGTCATGTACCTGACTGAGTACATGAAACAATGAGTAGTGCAAAGCAAGGTAGTGAATATTCTAATCTCTATTCTAGTGAAAACTGATAACGAGGCACTGTCTTTTCAGGAAGGGCCGTTTGGACCAGTCAGTGGGTGTACACATACACCTGACATGTGCGCTCCTATGCCTGCACCTGAGCTTCCTGGTTGGGCTGTTGTGGGTGTGGCTGGGGTCTGAGGGGCGTGTCTGCCAGGCGCTGGGCCTGCTGCTGCACTACTCCCTGCTGGCCACCTTCTCCTGGAACGCCATCGAGGGCTTCCACCTCTACCTGCTCCTGGTCAGGGTCTTCAACATCTACATCAGCAAATACCTGCTTAAACTCAGCTTGGTGGGGTGGGGTGAGTTGACCTGACCCCTGACCCCTGACGAGGTTGGGGAGTTTTCAGTGTTGAACTGGCTACAAAGGGTAACATGAATGTTTATGTGTGTTTAAATCATGGATGTATTAATAGAACTGGATACAGCCACTCCATTCACTGACCGCTATCAAAAGTGAAGGCCTATTGAGCCGCGCCACCTTGGCAAATTCCGCGTTGTTTGACGTATGTCCGGTGAGTTTTGTACTTGCGCAGTTGTGCTTTTCTCAGAAAACGATGCGGAATTTGCCAAGATGGCGCAGTTCAATAGGCCTTCACTTTTGAGTTGGAACCCTGGGTGCTTGGTTTAAATGCATCTAACACCCGGTATGTCTCTCCTCCTGTTCTCCAGGGCTCCCTATTGTAGTAGTGGTTGTGTACGGGTCCCTAGGGGCCTACGGCAAATACAGCATCTCCACCGGGACGAACACCACCTCACCCACAGAGATGTAAGACCTGGCCTACCACACACACATTCTCTCTCTCTCTCCCTCTCTCACACACACACACACACTTACATCCACACATACAGTATGCAGGCACACACACACACACACTCTTACATCCACACATACAGTATGCAGGCACACACACACACACACACACTCTTACATCCACACATACAGTATGCAGGCACACACACACACACACACACACACACGGCTTTACCTGTGTCTCTCCTACGTAGCTGCTGGCTGAGCAGCGAGTCCGGTCAGCTGCGTCAGATGAGCTACCTGCTGGTGAGCGTCTTCCTGGGCCTGATCCTCCTGTTAAACCTGGCCATGCTGGGGGTGGTCCTGGTGAAGCTCGCTCAGCAGAGGGTCCGGGGGGTGATGCAGCAGCAGTGGAGG
This sequence comes from Borostomias antarcticus, assembly GCF_949987555.1. Taxonomy (NCBI): domain Eukaryota; kingdom Metazoa; phylum Chordata; class Actinopteri; order Stomiiformes; family Stomiidae; genus Borostomias; species Borostomias antarcticus. Next base: position 9,341,405 of record NC_140237.1, read on the forward strand.
GTCCAGATGTGGAAGGACTGGGGGACGGTGCTGGGGCTCAGCTGTGTGCTGGGCCTGCCCTGGGGGCTCGCCTTCTGCACCTACGGCCCCCTGGCCCTGCCGGGCCTCTACGTCTTCACTGTGCTCAACAGCATGCAGGGTCAGTAGCAGAAACCATCTACCTATCTGCATACAGTAGCTGGCACAAAGGGATGATGACACACTCACCTCCACCCCTCTCCTCCTCCTCCTCCTGTCACATCTTCTCTCCTCTCCTCGTCTTCTCATCCTCCTAACCTCTCCACTCCTCTCCTACTCTCGTGTCCTCTCATCTTCCTTTCCTACCCTCCTCTCCTATCCTCCTCCTCTACACCCCCCCCCCCCTCCTCCTCAGGTGTCTTCATGTTCCTGTGGTTTCTCGGCCTGACCAGGAAGCCCCGCCCTCTAAAAGGCAGCTCAATGAATGACCCCTCTACTCAGAAGATGGAGACCAGCTTCCACTGACACTCAAATTCATTTCTCCCACACAACTCCCTTTCTCCATTCTCTACGCTGGCCCCGTCATGTCAATCGACATGGTCACAGCTGTTCTGTGTCCTGGCCCCACAATCGTGGAATGAACTGCCCACTTCCCATCTTTCGCCACAGGCTCAAAACTCACCTCTTCAAAAAGTACTAACAGGATCCTTCCTCTTAAGCACCTATTGTATTTTTAGTTTGCTATTCTTCACTTTGCCTTCAGCACTACAGTAGATTATGCTCTTGGTCACTTGTTTTAGAAAGGAGATGCACTTGTGAGTTCTGGCAAGTAGCAGTAGACTGGCTTTTCCTTCTTTAAATGCAATTATTGTAAGTTACTTTGGATAAAAGGGTCAGCTAAATGACTGTAATGTAAAAATGTAATGTAATTCTGACTTCAGTCGCATAAAGTGCAATACAATCAACTTTTTCATAGGGATTCAATGCAGCTACCAATTAATATTATGGCACATTATATTAACAACCAAGTGCACATTAAACATGTTGTCTCCCACTAATGATGCTTCACTCTCTTGTAGCAATGAAGCAGTTGAAACAGGTGAATCCTCTTCTCTGAATGTGTAAAATGTTGCAGGTGCATATCATACACAGTGTAATGTATATTAAACATATTTTTTTTATTAGGTATTTTGACCTTTCTTTATTGCTACAGTGAGCTACAATGCTAGTGGCAGGCTATCTGTGTAGCTGGTAGTATTGTAAACCGCCCCTTGGTATCATGGGTCTTCATACCTGCAAAATAGTCGCCTTTCGGCTACAATCGCCGTTTTTTTTGTCAATTGGGTCATTATGAATCGTGCAGATCCGGGGAGTTTTCCAAAAAGGGGGGGGTGAGGGGAGCGTGACTGCGTTTGATGTTCAGGCTAGAATAAACCTTATTGGATAATACTAACTGGTTAGCTTGGCATAGATATAAGTACAAACTTGGATGCTACAAGCTAAATGTTATAGAGTGGTGGGTCAATTCAGAACGTGAAATAGTGACTAACCACAGCAGACGAGGGTATAAATACAGATCCTGTTGTTGGATGTAACGTTGCTTGATCTCCAGTTGAATAACGTCATGTCAACAGCGTCCAACATCCATTCCAATTGCGTGAGTTTTCTCCCAGGATCTCCTCATACAGCATTTTTTCATACAGCCCAAATATCTCCAAAGCTGCTGCTGCTAATCACTTGTTAACGAAATCTCTGATCAGCTGTAGTTTGGATATTTTTGCGGTTTAAAATTAGGATAGAGGACATTACGGCCCAATCTCAAACCACCCCCTAAGCCCTCGCCCTATCCACTCCCCCTCCGTTTGCGCGTTCACGCCGAGCTTCGCCATGTTAAGGACCGTCCCAAACCAATTAGCGCGTAGTGCCCCTGGAGTGCGAGTGGGCTGTCAACCCCTTAAATAGCAAGCCTGCATCGGTGCAAGCCATGGATGTAAAGCTCCCGATAGCCGAAGCAGGAAGTGCTCGTGGCAAAGCGATGCCGGAGGAAACACCACATAAATGTAAGTTCCGTCTTCCTACACTGGCAATCATTTTAGATAGGCAACAGCAAACTATTACAAGCCTGTATTCATGCATAGGTGACAGAAAAATACATCAAAATAGGCTTAGGACTGTGTCAAATTTACATCATATATTCCTTCATTTACAGGGACAATGGAACAGACAAAAGAGCTGATTAGGCTGCGACATATAAACGCAAACCTATTCACCAAAAAAAGGAATGCTGCCAAAGAGGCATGGGAGTAAGTTATTTAGTATTCATTGATTTATTTGTGTCAACAGTGCACAAAACAGTTAATTTGCTAAACATATCTCCTTTTGGATTTGTGATCATCTCTCATACATTTGTATTTAATTAGATTATTTTATATGTTATTATAATTAAAAGTTTTTCCCATGAATCACCCAAAAAGTGTGTGTGCACTCCAGGGCGTCTAAACAGGTATTGTTCATTTTAAGAATGGCATTTATCAGTATTTACAAATGAACCTTTCATATCAAATATGATCACGTTCATTGGGGATTACATCATCCCAGGCTCCCTTAAGAGGTCTGAGTAGCCCACTCACACCAAAGACAAAACCTAATTTCCCCCCCCCCTATATTGAACTATAGGTTTGTGTTCAAAGAGATGGGGCTCCAAGGTGTATCCCACAAACAAGCATCTAAAAAGTGGGAAAACCTACAAAAGAAATATAGGGTGAATGACTTTGTCTCTGTTTAAAGGCTAGTTTTATTGCTGCTGAGAGCTAACATACTGCACACCATTATCCACAGGAGCGGAAAAAGCCAGTGACAGGAAGTGGAACAGACCAGGGGGAAGACACACCAAAGAACTGGCCCTATTTCATGGACATGCATGAGGCACTGGGGTCTAAGCCATCCATTACCCCCCCAGTTCTAATTGCCTCTGCACTGGCTAACCCCACCATTCTCCCTGACTCCAAAACAGAAGGCAGCCACCCTAGCCCCTCGAACTCCCCATCCCCCAGAACACCCCCCAGCCCAGGAGGACCCTCCACATCCCACCCCACAGAAAGCCCTTCCCCTGACACCCTGCCACCACCTGCCAAGAGGAGAAAGGCAACAGGGGGGATTTTGGAGTTCCTCCAAAAAGAGGCAGAAAAAGATGATATACGCCACACTGAGTTAACTCAACAATCAGAAAGACTGTTGAGTGCATTTGAAAGAATGGTTGATAAGATGTGACATTCCAAAATTCAAGACTGGAATGTCACATCTTATTAACCATTCTTTCAAATGATTTTTTTTGTTATTTTTGGTCACATTCATTGCTCAAATCATGTTTGTTCATTATATTTTCTACCTTAAAATATACGTTGTGGATTTGTCAAAGCAACTTATTGTATTTGTGGCCAAATAAAATGATTTGAGATGAGATCCTGTTTGGCAACTTGGATAGTAGATAGATAGATGGATGGATACATAAATAGATTTTATTGTCCTCAAAGAGGCAATGCTTTTCCCAACTCACATTATACATTACACAGTGAAAGCATATAACCCCACATACCCCATGTACAGTACATTAAACAAAAATGTGCAAACAGTTGCATCCACCTGCCCAGAATCTGCCTTATTCAACAGTGACTACTTTAATACAGTTCACAGGTAGTCATGCTCCTGCAGGTGCTCTGGAGGGAGGGGAGGCTCATTCTCATAGTCATGCTGCCTCAGGTGCTCTGGGAGGTGGGCAGGCGCAGACAGCATTGCAGCCATCCGCTCTCTGATGTGATTCCCAGTTGTTTCCCTGCCGCCTGGTGCATCATCGTGAGGACCCTGGGCATCGCCATCAGGGTTGAGATCTTCCAGCTCCATGACATCATTGGTCTTGAGGCACAGATTGTGTAAGAAGGCACAACAAGCAATGATATCTGGGGCAAAGGCTGGACTGACCTCCAGTGCCTTGAAGAATGTGGCCCTCCATCTCGCCTACATCATTCCAAAAGCACATTCAACCACTGAACGGGCCCTGGAATAGTGACGGTTGTACCTCTCCTGGCTCCGTCCTCGTAGAGGAAGCTTGTAGGGTGTGATGATGCCTATAGGTGTTTCTAGGCATGGGTATCCACCATCTGCCAGGAGGAAGAAGTCGGCTGGTGGATAGAGGGCCTGGCTGAAGATGGGGCTATTCTTCAGGACTCTCGCATCATGCACAGATCCAGGGTATCCTACAAAGAGGTCTAGGAATCTGCCTGTTGCATCACAGATGGCTTGCATCTGGATGGAGTAGAAGACCTTGTAATTGAGGTAGTCAGCTTGGTGCAGACCACCCGGTGGCTTGATGCGGATGTGGCATCCATCAAGTGCACCCGCTGCATGGCTGAAGATGGGAGTGCCAGCAAGCTGGCAGAATCCTTGGCCGATGTTGGGCAGTTCCTCCCGGGTTGGCAGTGCGACCATTGTACCCAGCTTTGCCTTGATCTCATCGGCTATTTTATGGATCACCCGGTGGACAGTGGACCTAGGGAGCCCAAATGCACGACACACCACAGAGAGGGACAGCCCATGTGCCAGGCTGTAAATGAAGATGAGGACCTCCAGCTCCTGGCCCCAGCCATGGTCCCTTGGGTTGTGGATGAGCCTCTGCAGCAGTGCCACTGACTGGCGAGTGAGCCGGAAGTCCCTCTTCAGGCATGCCTCTGGGTCATTGTACACCCGCAGAATGGGCACTGCTGGGTTTAGCTGCAGGTACAGCATTCTACCTCCCTGGGAACAGACAGGACATATTTTTCTATCAATAAATGAACACACAGAGTTAAACAGAACATTCCCACAAATGTAAGCAGAGCATTCATCTCGGACCTGCTAGATTTATTAAATAATTAATTCACAATCATAATATATATGTTAGATGAAGCAACACTTTTCTTCCACACATTTCTAACAGCTCTGTGGATGCAACAGTTATTATTATTATCATAAGTCTACATAGAAATGTTACCAATAACACCTTCTATGTGATGTACTTTTCAAATCCAGTCAGCTAATATAGCCTAGACTGCAATTTCACTTGAATCACAGGCCTACACCTACATGTTTCACCAGTATTGTTCTTGCTGTGTTGATTATGTGGCCTATCACAGATGAGAATACACATGGTTGGCTATAGGAACTGTCACCAATGGCAACGTTATATTTATCTGATTGCAGATAAATAGCCTATTTCATCACTTGTGGCCTCATAGCATAAACTTGGATTCAGAGCTGTGTGTGTGTGTGTGGGTGGGCCTTATAGGTTTTTTGTATTATCGTTTTTTTTTTTCTTTCCATGTATGATATTGTATGTATTCACAGGGGATTGGGCAATAATTGTGTAATGGCCACGATGCCTGCTTATTGCGGTCCACGTTGTTCAGCCTGACAGGAGTCGAGTCACTGTAATGATCACATAGGCTTACACTACATAAATTGCTTACATAAATTAACTTACCGCTTGCTGATACAGCAACGTTGCAAGAGTATGCAGACGCTTTCGTCTTTTGCGAGCAGCGACTCTAGCATTTTGCACACTGTTTAACACGAGTGCAGCCTTACAGACAAGGGCTGCGTGGCGTCTGTCAGTTGCCATGGTGCCAGCTGCTTCCGTGTTCCAGTTGGTTCCGGTGGAGTGGGGAGTCCGTCCCACATTTGGCTTTCCATTTATATACACTCCCCCTTGATTGAGAGTGCCCTCCACAGCTGCGAGTGACACTTAATTTGGAGGGACACTCGGTGGCGGAGTGGGAGTGGGTAGGGGGTGGTTTGGGATTGGGCCTACTAGTTGCCCCTCAAGCAGAAACGAAACTTATGTCCGGTAGCTTTCTTTCAAGGAATTCCAAAATAAAAGTCACGGAACACAATTACACAACAAAAAACACAACTTTTTTTTTCTTTTTTTTTCTTTTTTTTTTACTCACTTGGCATTGGTCCGAATGGTATACTGTGAAGTATGAAGTCTACTGAATCTGATATATACAGAATAATATTTGGAGGGCCTATTCATCGGTTAATAAGTGATAATAATGGGCAACCCTAATCTAAAAATATGCAAGCAAAGACAGTGTCATCATATCGATACAATAATATGGGTAAGACCATTCTAAGAGGAGAAGTCGTTTTTTGTGTGTGTTTTTTTATAAATCGGTATCGGTACCGGCCGATCCTGAGGAAAATAATCGGTGATCGGTATCGGCCCAAAAAAAATCAGATCGGAGCATCCCTAAAAGCTATCATGTCTCCCTGTCTCATTCTTTCCTGCATTTCAGGCAATGGAGGTTGGTTGTCTTTTTTTGAGAGGCAACAGGGAGAATAATGGGTCTTTTTTACACAATTGTTTTTTACATAATTGTTTGGTTGCTTAAGTAAATAACTAACTTTTTATGAGATATCTGTTCTCTCTTTTTAGGGAAAAAGAAACATTGAAATTCTGATTAAAATGTTTCAACTGTGAATCTGGAGATCTACATGGTTGTATTTGGGGTTGTAATTGGGTTGGATATACTATGCGCCTCGCAAGAGCCATGTATCTACTCGCACACAGAAATTCTAGTTTCAAAACTAAAAATGTATTCCGGGGAGGATGACCCCCCTACCATAACTTGGTTTCGGACCTGTCACCTTTTTCACTCTCGGGAGTTTGCAGGTCTGGGTCTTGTTATGGGGTTGACCATAAAACTGGACAGGAGGGTATCCTGCCACGCAGAACTACTTTTTACAGAACAGCGCCGTCGACAATTTCACAGGCAACACTGCACTGAACGCAGGTCTTACACCTGCCAACGTCATACACTGGCTGGTTGTCAAGATAATCACGGACACTGACACGTAGAGACCAAATGTGTCATTATAGAGTAGAACTACAGTAGATTTAGGGTTAGAGGTACAGGCCTATGGACACCTTTTTCATGGATTTTTTTTAATGTCTTGCTGTTGATTAATTATTATTATTGCTGTAGCAGAGCTCCTCTCGATTTTTGATAGCAATATAGCATAGTGAACCTGGGGGGTGAACTAATGAAACACTAATGGGGTTCAACTAATGGGTTCAACTGACTTTCACTGCTGCCGCTGACAGAGACTCTGAGGCTGTGTTCCAGATCACATACTTCTACATTTTACTACCAGTACGTACTACAGCTGCCCCTAGAAAGTACGTACTTTGCACACAGTATGCATACAGGTACAATTGGGGCATACCACTTTGTCATAACATTGCGCCTTGAAATTTGCTCACATCTTTTGCAGTACATACTGTAAAGTGACATTGTCCACAGCTGTCACGACTTGCACATGTGACATAATTTCCGCTCTGCCATGGGTCAGAATTGCCTGAAAAGTCTGCTGGCTTGCATACTGCAAATACGACCGGATGTCGTAGGACAGCCTGTATTTTGCTATAGCAGGATGTCCTACTACAGGATGTGATACTGCATGAGGCATATTATGGCCCAATCTCAAACCAACCCCTATCCACTCCCCCTATCCACTCCCCCTATCCCCTCCCCCTATCCCCTCCCCCTAGGCCCTCACCCTATCCCCTATCCCCTCCCCCTATCCCCTCCCCCTAGGCCCCCACCCTATCCCCTCCCCCTAGGCCCTCCCCCTATCCCCTCCCCCTAGGCCCTCACCCTATCCCCTATCCCCTCCCCCTATCCACTCCCCCTATCCCCTCCCCCTAGGCCCTCACCCTATCCCCTCCCCCTATCCCCTCCCCCTAGGCCCTCACCCTATCCCCTCCCCCTATCCCCTCCCCCTAGGCCCCCACCCTTTCCACTCCCCCTATCCCCTCCCCCTAGGCCCTCACCCTATCCCCTCCCCCTAGGCCCTCACCCTATCCCCTCCCCCTAGGCCCTCCCCCTAGGCCCTCCCCCTAGGCCCTCACCCTATCCCCTCCCCCTAGGCCCCCACCCTTTCCACTCCCCCTATCCCCTCACCCTATCCCCTCCCCCTAGGCCCTCACCCTATCCCCTCCCCCTATCCCCTCCCCCTAGGCCCTCACCCTATCCCCTCACCCTATCCCCTCCCCCTAGGCCCTCACCCTATCCCCTCCCCCTAGGCCCCCACCCTATCCACTCCCCCTCCGTCTGCGCGTTCACGCCGAGCTTCGCCATGTCCCGTCCCAAACCAATTAGCGCAGAGTGTGCTTGGTGATTCAGAGACGAGAGGCCTACGGGGGCAGATCCGGCCCGAGCACCTGGGACAGGCCGGAACGGTAGTAATAAATATTATGAGCAGATCCCTCTAAAAAAAATGGATGGATGGATGAATAATGAATGGTCCACACACACATGGAACTGACAAGGGCCCGGCTAGCTCTGGGAAAGTGAAGGAACCCCCCCCCCCCTCATCTGGCTCAGGCCTGGCGTTTATCAGAAGTGCAGATTACAAAGGAGCTGTGTTGGAAGGACTGCCTGAGAAACAACAGCCTTTAGTGTGTAAAGATGCGAATAACAGGCTTAAAAGTAGAAGATGTAATCAATTAGTAACCCTGCTTAGAGTTTAATATCATTTGTTGGAAATGTAATCACTTAAAGTAGAAGTAAACATTTATATGTCATGTATCTGTTCTTAGTCAAGATCAACTGTAACCTTGTATACGTGCGAGACAGTAATGACAATGTAATGATTGGAGAATGTATCCATGTATCAACTGTTTGAGTATAGGTAATGCTTAAAGTAGGATATTTGATAAGATGTTAGACATTTATTCTGTGATGTCCTGCTGTGGGTGGGAGAGAGATAAACTGTTGAATGCAGGGATTGTTAATCTGCCAGGGAGGAGAGAAGGACTGTGTTCACCCGAAGAGACGTGACGTCAACACCCTGCCCTCCTGGAAGGGGGTTCAAAAAACAGCTTGCGAAGAGGGAGAGGCACTTCTTTCCAAAAAAGCATTGGAACTGATCTGTCCAGGCGACAATACCTATCTTAATTTATCAGACATTATTTCATGTCATTTCAATTCACAGCTATTTCAGTGGCATGACTAGCCTCCGCCCTACCAGTCCTGAACAGAAACAAGCCAGCCACGCACATAAGCCAGGCTAGACCTGGCCTGGTTTTTGCCATAAACAAGAACATTCATTCATAGGTTGACCAGAATCTATTACATGTTTATGCTTAGTAATTATGATAGTGATAGGGTGCAGAGATATAAGAGGAAAAACAACAGCGAAACAGAGAGAGAGGGAGAGAGAGATGGAAAGACAGAGTGAGGGATGAAAGGATGTAAGGTGGGTACGGGGAGGAAGGGAGGGAAAGAGCTTTAGTAATAAGAGCGAATTCCACACATTTTCATACAGTAATGAGATGTCTTTCAGTTTCATATGCCTTTATTTAATCTTTACTTCAGGATGAAATATAACAGCCACTCGAGGTAACAGTAGGAGAAAGAAAACTAACCAATCATTTAAACAAGTCAAACATCAACATTCATGAATGCCTGATTCAGTCATTGTACAGAGACAAAAGAACCCTTATACAGTATCAAAGTACATCAACAATATCATATTTTATAATAGATGTTTATGAATGAATCTAAGACACAATGATCAAGTTGAAATTACAATATTAAAGAACCAAAGTTCAAAAATTATAATGATGGTATGAAGATTTCATTCCATTAGGCCTCCTGAAGTACAATGCAAGAACAATTAAGAACAATTATTAGTAATCAGCTGAATCTTTAAAGACAAAATGACTGAGAAAACCATGACTGCATTAAGGCATACAAACCCAGGATAGAGTGGCTGGGTGAATCTAGTCTGAACTCTGCTTCATGAGGTTGCAAACTTGAGCCAGAGGCAACGTTATGTTCCTCTCTTCTTCCCCGAGCCAGAGGCAACGTTATGTTCCTCTCTTCTTCCCCTGCCGCCCCCCCCTTTATATGAGACTGCTATGTCAACTCTACCTCTCCATTCCACCTCCCAGTAACAGCGCCCAGACAGAGCCTCTCTACACAGCACCTGGGGGTAGCGGGTGGATCTGTCTGGATGGCCGGGATATGGCTGGATCTGCTCTTCATATGTCACCTTCCTGTTCTCCCCAGACAGAAAGAGGTAACTGCTTGCTGTGTTTGGGTCCAGAGTGAGCAGACAGGAATCTGGGACAGAGCAGAGACCAGATCAGAGTTAATAACATGGCCGTTCATCTGTCCCCCTTAAAGCTGGTATTGGTGATTTATCTTTCAACAGAGTGAGGTGGAGACTTCAGACACTCACAATGTAAGAAATGTGCTCTGGTCCTCGGCTCTGGCGGAGACAACACATCCACTAAAGACACACACACACCAAGGTTATTATAGTTAACGAAAACTAACTAAAAAACGAAAACTAGGTGTGAAAAAACATTTTAGTTAACTGAAATAAAAATAAAAACTAGACTTTACAAAAAAACGATAACTAACTAAAACTGTATTGTGTGTTTACAAAACTAACTAAAATAAACTACAATTATTGGGAAAATGTCCTTAGTTTTAGTCTTTTTCATTTCATACATAAGCCTAGTATTTTGGGTGGATATGAAATCTATCCTCCATTTTTTTTAGCTGTGTCCCTGCGCAGAAGTAACCTGACGTGCACCAGATGGATTGTTTCACATGGAGTGAAACAACATGAGCTTGTGAGATCAGGATGGTCTCACGAGGCTAGCGCAGAAGAAAAAAAAACTAAAACTAATAAAAACTAAACTAAAACTAAGCATTTTCAAAAAAAAAACACGAAACTAAACTAGCAAACCTGCTTTAAAACTAATCAAAACTAAACTGAAATTTAAAACAAAAAGTTAAAACGATATAAAAATAAAAACTAATGAAAAAAGCAAAACTATTATAACCTTGACACACACACACACACACACACACACACACACACACACACACACACACACACACCCCCGGTCACATTGTTTCTTATTGGACGAGACAGGATCACTTGTTGCTCTCTGTACTTTAGTGATATTTTTACAGAATAATTCTCAAAACTCTTCCAACACACCTGTGAAGGAGATCACTCTACCTTGATCACGTCCTCTAGTTTCTCTCTCAGCTCAGAGACAGCCTTAGTCACATCACTGAAGACCTGAGAAGGAACAGAGACGCTGGGGAGGTGAAGATACACTGGGACTGGAAACAGACTGGTGGAGGGAGAGAGAGAGAGAGAGAGAGATGAACAGAAACACATACAGAGTGTACAGAATATGCTGGCCTAATCAATACACCAAACCATTTGATGTTCACATGCCAGGTGCCAGGATATTCCAGCTACTGTACCTGGAGGAAGTGGATGTGATCTTCTGTGTGTGAGAGCTGCTCCAGCTCCGCATTTCTCCTCCTCAGCTCAGCTATCTCCTGCTCTTGTCTCTCCACCAGTCCTTCAGCCTCACTCACTGCTGCCCTCTGCTGGGCTCTGATCAGCTCCTTCACCTCAGAGCGCCATTTCTCAATGGAGCAGATCAGCTCAGTGAAGATCCTCTCACTGTCCTGCTCTGCTGCCTGGCCAGAGCGCTGGAAGGAAGGAATAAAGAAAGGAATAAAGAAAGAAAGAAAGAAAGAAAGAAAGAAAGAAACTGAAACCAAAAATCCTGAATGTGAGTTATAGCTGCCCTACAGGTATCTCCTAGCCTCATAAGACCATCCTGATTTGCAGAGGAAAACTGAAAGAGAGCTGGTGAGTTCAGGATGGTTTCACAAGACCAGGTATCTCCCTCCACCATAGCTAGAGTAGCTGACATCCTGATGCTGACCTGGAGAGACTCCACAGCCTGCTGGACCTCCTTCAGCTCCTCTCTCTCCTCGACTCTCTGCTGGACTTTCTGCTGACTCAGACCCAACTTGTTCTGGAGATAAACACACAAATTCCAACAAAACATCAGAAGTTACAGTAGGACTTTGGAGTACTGGTGCTGTCATAAGAAAGGTATCACCAACATTCGTACAGCTGGTAAACATGAGTTGAACTTCAACCCCTAACTGTCCACTACAGGTATGTACACTAGCTCTATAGGCTCAAGGTGTTATGACCGGGTTGGATTTGGACCCAAACGCACGACACAGGAGGCAGAGAAAAAATTCAAAGCCCAAAGGGCGGTTTAATACTACATACAAAGTCCAGCAGGCAAGGTCAAAAACGATTAACAGGCAGGGGTCAGGAGATCAACAAACAATAATACGTAATCAAAAGTCCATATCCAGAAGGGGGGTCAGGGAATCCGTGTTTCAGTCCAGGGGTGGTGATAGCAGGCAAGCCGAGCACTGCACACTGGGTCTGGAGGGAAAAAACGGAACGAGAAAAATACGGATAAGCAAAACTGAAAACACCAAAAGGTTAAAAAAAAAAAAAAAAAGCACAACAGCGATACGGACAGCAATCAAAGTTGGCTAAGCTGGCTAGGGTACTTGCCACAGGTATTCTATGGGAAGATCTGGAGATGAGCATGGAGAAAACCAGGGTTCTTGTAGGCAGGCGATGATGATTGGGACCCGGTGCGCAGCACTCAGCCGTAAGCTCGTTCACTAATCACCACAATTGCCTTCACCTGTGGCGTTGGAGCACGCGCTGTGCGTGTGCTGAGGTGCTGGGCATAGACATTATAAAGAAATGTATTTATAATGTCTTTGGTGCTGGGCGTCTCAGGATTAGGCCTACTCTCCGGGGATGAGGAGCGCGAATGCGCCCCATCTCCGGAGTCAGGAGGCGGGAATTCGGGAGACCCCGAATGCCGCAGGGTAGAGCCGTGTCTCTCACTATCAATCCTCATTCAGGTCTCTGGCTGTCATCATTGGTCACCTGGTCCCGTCATTCATCATTTCTTCAATCAACCGCTCCTCCCCCAGCCCTGTCGTGTCCAATCAACTGTCTGTCCGTGTCCTTAAAAACCCTGAATTTTGTTCAGTTGGGAGGCGACCTGTTTTGTTAGGATCTTTTGTTTGTCGCCTCGATCCCTTTGTTAGGTTAAGCTCGATCCTCTGTTTTGTTGTTATAGCTATTATCATGTTCTAGTCTTTATGTTTTGTCTGTCTTGGTTACTTGTTTAATTTGTCAGTTAGTTTGTTACGTTGTCCAGTTTGTCTCAGCTTCCACTATTATTATTGTTATTATTAGTTATAGCCTACGTCCAAGGGGTGAGTTGCTAGGTAAGACACCCTGGGGTCTATGTGACGGCCCCGCCTACTGCATTTGCCTGTCTGGGTGTGTCGTGTGTGTGTGTGTGTGTGTGTGTGTGTGTTCACTGTCTGTTCAGTGTGTCTGTTCTAGCAGGTTCCTGAGGTGGGCGTGGCCGTCATCAGCAGCTACCCTGGCACACCTGGGCCCGGTGTGTCAGGGCCATGGTCAGGGCTCTACCAGAAGAGCTGGGAGCTCAGTTGCTGCCCTTCCTCCTCCCGGGGACACTGATTTGCTTTGCCTTGCTTTGTAGTTTGAACCTGGCTTTGCACTACTCAACACTGCACCCATACACTCTTCACTACTCAACACTGCACCCATACACTCTTCACTACTCAACACTGCACCCATACACTCTTCACTCACTCATGCACTCACTTACACCACTGATGACTGATTTATCAGACATTATTTCATGTCATTTCAATTCACAGCTATTTCAGTGGCATGACTAGCTTCCGTCCTACCAGTCCTGAACAGAAACAAGTCAGCCACGCACATAAGCCAGGCTGGACCTGGCCTGGTTCAATTCAATATGCTTTATTGGCATGAATGTCAGGTTCACAGTATTGCCAAAGCATCAAGAATACAATTCAATAATTACATGAGAAAACAAATTAAGCATACAATTAATTAAGTAAACTAATAGATGGATAGAAAAATAGTTCATAAAATAGGTCAATCAGGAGACAATTAACAAAAAATATATACTCATACAAAATCAAATGTAAAATAATACATAAATGAACTTTGAACTTTTAAATGAACTTGAAAATAAATAAGCAGTAGTAATTAACAGTGAATATTTGCATATTAAATGATCATTAACACAGTAACAGATGTGCTTGTGTGCGTGCGTGTGTGTATGTAAGTGTATTAGTGACATTTATAGAAAATATATACCATGAAAAAAAGAAACATACAGTATATTTTTGTCAGAGTGGTCATGCATTATGATGTCATAAACCCTTGGAGCACTGGGAGTTGTGTCTAGATGTAACCTACATCCAGTGTCATTCCAGCCACATACACAGATTCAAGGCATTCATTTGAAGATTAGTGTTATAAGTATTTGAAGATTAAGTATTGAGGTAAGTCGCCTACCCGTAAAAGCAGATTAATGTTGTATTTGTCGCCATGTTGACGCAACTTCTCGCAAGGGTGGTTTAATGTGCTCTGGCGAAGCCAGCAAACAAGGCAAATCAAAAATAACATGAGAGAAGTGATAGCAAATTGATTATTTAATTTTGTATTTATTCAGAGACGAAAATGACCCTAATTTGCATTTCAACTGGAACAGTATAATACTCTTAAAAACACTGGCAGTGATGTGGGAAATAGCTGTTACCTAGCCTAAAATTAGCACTGATGTTGAAAAGTCCAAGGCCGCGTTTTCCGGAGCCATCATAACTCACGTGCATCATAAACTGCGTCGTAAGCTCTTCTTCCTTATGGTGCAGTTTCCCAGACCCTCCTAAGGTGGAGGCTACGGTGGGGATACTTTCTTAAGGGCGGTCTGAACCCATTGTAAGCTGTCCCTTAGCGGTGCGCACCGTTCATCCCGTTATAGTTGTATAGTGTACCCTACCAGCGCAAATTACATCAATAGTCTACAATCAACTCGAATAGTGAATGATGAAAACAATGTTTTTGTAACCTACATAACACATCACAGGAATGTTGTCTTTTAAAAATGTATTGAACCAAATAAAATATAGGGACTATCCATAATATAAATCCAATCTGTGAACAACATTTTCTTAGGCAATGTAAAGGGACAATTTGATGACATGGCTTTTCTGGCTGTCTGTAGGCCTACCCCACCACTATAGCCTAAGGCCTATTGTAGGATACTAACCAATATTAGGCGAATTGATTAATCCAATGAGGCCTTCTAGATCCATAGTAGGGAAGACACAGGTGTAATTGATTACATGAATTAAAGTCCCCTTCTATTTAGTGTGTCACAGCCAACTCATGCTTATTGTATTTGAATAGATTGCTATTTTTGCACTTTGCCTTCAGCACTATGCTCTTAGTCACTTGTTTTAGAAAGGAGAAGCACTTGTAAGTTCTGGCAAGTAGTAGTAAACTGGCTTTTATACGTTAAATTCAATTATTGTGAGTCGGATAAAAGCTTAAGTGCTAAATGACTGTAATGTTATGTACATACAGTACATCATGGATGCATTAAAACGCATCCTTGTATTGAACCAAAGGCGACGCTGTCAGCCATTTGGTTCATTTTAATAATTTCACCAGGACCAACTTCAGTCCTCCAGATGTCCTCTCGGACAGTGGCATCCTCTCCAAATACAGGCGTTCTGAAAAGTTGGCCTAACCAGGCCAGGTCCAGCCTGGCTTATGTGCATTGGCTGGCTTGTTTCTGTTCAGAGCTGGGAGGACGGAAGCTAGTCATGCCACTGAAATAGCTCTGAATTGAAATTACATGAAATAATGTCTGATAAATAAAGATGGGTCTTGTCACCTGGACACATCAGTTCCAATGCTTCCAATGCTAATCCAGCACAATAAGAGCGGGATAGCCAGTTAGCTCATGGGCTCACAACAACTAGCAGCAGCTTCCATAACATTAATGGTAGCGGTCAGTGGCTAAAACAGTTACACTGATGATAACATAAAGTCATCCCCACCAGGAACCTGGTCTCTCACCACTACTCTACTTCTGCAGTTGAGATCGGCGGGTGGGTTTTGGTGTCCTTCTTCCAGTCCCTAGTGTGGATTGGGGTTAGAATATGGGTTGGGGTTGAGACAGGATCTGATCTATAAGGCAAGGGGTAAAGGTTGGAGTGAAAGGATGAACATGTGGAGGTTTGGGGTATAAAGTCATCCCCACCGGGTCTTCAACCCCAGTCTCCAGGGTGGGAGTCCAATGCTCTCACCACTACTCTACTTGTGCAGTGTAGATCAGCGGGTTGATTTTGGTGTCCTTCTTGATTTTGGTGTGCTGGGACTACTGCCTCTTGTGGTGCCAACAGAGAAATGCAGGCCAACATTGTCCGCAGTAACGGAGGGGAGGGAGGGAGGGAGGGAGGGAGTGATGACCGGACGAACGCTATACTAGGTGCACTGGCACTGTAAGTCACGCACAAAAAAGCATCAATACATTAAGCTCATTTCTCCATCACCACCTAAAGATGTGCCAGTCAACAGTCAGTCTAATCACTGAAAATAAACCACATAGGCGTAGAGCGACTGGTGCATCACATCCTATACAAAAATGAATTACTATAGGATTTGAAGTGTCCTACTCCTATTGTAATGAGGACTGTCTGTCTATAATACAGTAGCGTACCGTGGGGTCTTGCACAGGGTCCCAATGCCCCCCAGCCCCCCCCCCCCCCTGCACACCCCGTACACACACGCATATAGGGAGAGAAACTACGCATGTAGGGGTCAGTGGAGTCTTTTGGTTTTGATGTTCTGGGACTACTGCCTCTTGTGGTAGCAGCAATGGAATTGCAGGTCAACAACAGACCGCAAGACACAAGACGCACAGACAAAAAGGATTCCCTCTCCAAAAAAAATAAAATAAACGTGGGCCCCTATAAACTGTTCAAAATATTAATGTTTTTTAATGTTTGTGTAAGGAATCTCACCCTAAATTTCTATCGGTGTCCCTGCAACAAGAAATGCAAAGGGCCCCCTGAGGCCTCGGCCCGGTGGCCCGTTCGGTAATATGTCTTTGATGATATGCCATTTGTAATTCCATAGCAAAGTGATTTAGTGCAAAGGGACTATAATGACAGCCAGCAGTGAGAAAAGCATAAATAACATTTCTTTATATGATAATGTAGAAAATGTGAGTAAATGGCACATGTTTTTTTTTTATCTTTGGCAAGTGGCCTTGTTATAAGCAGGATAATAAACTCCAAGGTGTTACAAGGATTCTCATAGGGATGGCTTGAGAACTGCACTAACACTGTTCTGACTTGACTCTTTTGTGCAGGTGCTACATGTCATTCCCACGCTGGTAAGTCTCCTCTTCACCTTTTCAACTAATATGTCCCATTGAAGCAAAACTCTATCTCAATACCAGTCTGCCATTTTGCTGCAGAAAGTGAGGCTGCAGTCAGATCATTGTTTTATAATTGTCATTGTTTTATAATTAAATCATGGATGATGTTTCTGCTCTGGAGTGCTAAGGTATTGCACTTTCAGTAATGGGTGTGTGTTCTTCAGGGCCAGTCCCAGCCTCTCCTGGGGCTACATGCAGCTGCTCCAGGATCAGGTGAAGCAGAAGGACAACACCATCAGGGATCTCCGGAAGGAGAACATACGGTTCTGGTTAGAGGTAAGACTCTGTTACTCACTCTATACTTTCACTACGGAACACTAGTTATTTCTGAAACAGAACTCAGCTGCTCCAAATCCAAAGCGGTTGTAAAGGGGACTGTGTTCTGTGAAGACAGAATTGTTCTATATGTTGGCCCACCTGATCAGGTCCATTAGTGGAGCTCTGTGGTTAGAGAAGTTCTCTAGCACAGTGTTAACTGGTCTAGACCAAGCTACACCACTGATGACCATGTTTAAACAGGCATGCAAACTGGTTAGATGTGAAAAATGTGAGAAGGATGCGTGAGCAGAAAAGCACACACCCGCTAGGGGGGCAGGGGAACGCAGTTTTTTTTTTCTCAACTACTAAATGCAAAATTATTTTAGGATTTTAGGATTACTCTGGTGCTGGGGACAATCTAACAGAATTACAAGACTGAACAAAATAAAGTTCAAATTATACATTTAGTTTGGGGCTGCTGTGGCTTAGGAGGTTGAGCAGATCGTCCAATGACTGTAGGGTCGGCGGTTCTCCAAATTGCTCCCAATGAGCAGGCTAGCACCTTGCAGGGCAGCTACTGCCATTGGTGTATGAATGTGTGTGAATGGGTGAATGAGAGGTCATTGTAAAACGCTTTGGATATAACAATGTAGTCTATGATATGCTCACATTTCCTAAGAAAATGTAAAAAAGGGCAGCCCCACCAGTTACACAACTATTTCATGGGCTGAATTAGCCTATATCCTACTCCTCCGACGAAGTGGTCAGAAAAAAACGCTTCCATACAGAGACGAGTCACATCTCCAAATGACTCGATTCCACTTTCATTAAGTGAGAACAAATAAGACTGAAAATCCATACCAGGTTTTGCTCGCTACGTTGCCACGGTTACCTTACAGTGAGAAAGTACTGTAGCAGGCAAACAGCTGAGCTATCAGCAGAGAGTGGCAGGCAAAATAAATGTAATTTGAGAGATTAGAAAAAGTGTGTGTGTGGAGGGGGTAAAACCTATATTTTGAAATGTGAGGGGGATATGTCCCTGGGCTGGCAGCTTTTGGGGTTGATCTTATGTAGGTTTGTGGCTGGCACACACTTTTGGCTCAATTTCCACACGATACAGCAGGAATCAAACAAATCTATTTGAGAAAAATCAACGTAAACCAGCCGATTAGAACCACACAGGAGGGCACCTGTTGACCTGCTAGCAGGTGAGAAGGTTCACATATCTCGATGCATAGCATATGCAGGGTATTTATTTACGAGCGCTTTTGAGGGTGGATGGGTGGGTCAAACAACCCAGACGTGGACACAACCCAGAGTGCAAAACTAGCTAGCGTTCCTACTAGTAAGCTGTGTGCTAGGGGAGCTAGGGGTCGGCACTGGAGTCCCTGTCACTCTTCCAGTGTTACCACTCGCTCCCTAGTTAGCTAGCGGAGCGAACTAGCTACAGTTAGTGATAGCTGCCGGAATCGGCTGATTCCTGCTGTATCAGGTGCAATTTCGCTTGCTTCCTTTTTATGCACATGCATATAGATCCAAATGCGCATGCTCAGCATCAGATTTGCTTGCTCCATTGGCCCAATCCCAATGCAGGGTTTTTCCTGGCTCAGAATGGATCTTTGGGGGGTGATGCACACACTTTAAAAAAAAAAAAAAATTATACCAGCATATATAATATGCCTATATTCTTTGCTGATCTCGATTACTAGACAATGCAAGAAAGAGGGATGGGCTGTACTTGAAACAAGCTACTAAACACATTTGTAGATGATTTGAATTGCTAAATTTTTTGCATTTTGGCACTGGTGATTTTCCTTTGGCTCTGGCTAAAATCTCTTGGGGGGCGCCCAAAAATTCTCTATGCAGGAAAAACCCTAGCAATGTCCACACTCACAGATTTATTGTCTTTCTATGTAAGTCGCTTTGATAGGCAGGCTCTCAACCCTCCCCCCCCCCCCAAAAAAAACTACAACAAAGAAACTACATTTGTCATCTGATCTGCATGAATCATGTAGGTGACCTATTTTGGAAAACGGCGAATTTCGCTAAAAGGTGACAAGTTTGCATGCCTGTTTAAAGAAACAAGTATTTTAGTGGCTTAAGGCTTGATATGGGTTGTCAAAGGACTTCATCATGAAGCCCTTCTGCATCAGCTCTCAACTGAATATAGATTATGGCAGATGACTAGTCATTCAGTCAGGAGTTTCGGTCTAACTGTGCAAGCAAAGTCGTGGTTATGTTATAGATTTTGTACATTTCACATTCAGTTGCAGACACTAAGACTGCAGAGAGAGAAAGAAGAGCACAGACAAAGGGAGGTAGAGAGACGAGAGAAAGAAATGGAAGAAGTGGAAAGTCAAAGAGAGAATGAGAGGCAGAGAGAGAAAGAGAGGCAGAGAGAGAAAGAAAGACAAATACAAAGACAAAGGGTGGTAGAGAGACTAGAGAAAGAAATGGAAAGAGAAATGGATGAAGTGGAAAGTCAAAGTGAGAATGAGAGGCAGAGAGAGAAAGAAAGACAAAGACAAAGGGAGGTAGAGAGAAGAGAGGAGAAAAAGAGGTTGAGAGAGAGAAAGAGAGCCATTGAGGAAAGGATGGAAGAAAAAGAGAGACAGAAAGAAATGGAAAGACAAACAGAAAAAGAGATGCAGAGAGAGAGAGAAAGAAGGGAAGCAGAGGAGCAGAGAAAGGAGGTAGATAAGAAAATGGTGGAAATGAAGTTGGAAATTGAATGGCTCAGAGAAAATGTTCAACAACTAGAACAGGACAAAAAAGAGGAGAAAACAAGGTTGGAAAGTGAGCAACTGAAAGAGAGTGAAAGAAAGAGAGCCATTGAGGAAAGGATGGA
This sequence comes from Borostomias antarcticus, assembly GCF_949987555.1. Classification (NCBI taxonomy): domain Eukaryota; kingdom Metazoa; phylum Chordata; class Actinopteri; order Stomiiformes; family Stomiidae; genus Borostomias; species Borostomias antarcticus. Next base: position 9,361,729 of record NC_140237.1, read on the forward strand.
AGAAAAAGAGAGACAGGAGAGACAGAAAGAAATGGAAAGACAAACAGAGAAAGAGATGCAGAGAGAGAGACAGAAGGGAAGAAGGTCAGCAGAGACGAAAGGAGGTAGAGAAGAAAATGGTGGCAATGAAGTTGGAAATTGAATGGCTCAGAGAAAATGTTAAACAACTAGAACAGGACAAAAAAGAGGAGAAAACGAGGTTGGAAAGTGAGCAACTGAAAGAGACTGAGAGAAAGAGAGCCATTGAGCATAAGATGGAAGAGAAAGAGAGACAGGAGAGACGGAAAGAAATTGAAAGAGAGATGGAGGAAATGGAAAGTCAAAAAGAGTACGAGACTCAGATAGAGAAAGAAAGAAGGGAAGAGCAAAGACAAAGGGAGGTAGAGAGACAAGATGAGAAAAAGAGGTTGAAAAGTGAGCAACTGAAAGAGACTGAGAGAAAGAGAGCCATTGAGCATGAAATGGAAGAAAAAGAGAGACAAGAGAGACAGAAAGAAATGGAAAGAGAGATGGAGGAAGTGGAAAGTCAAAAAAATTATGAGACTCAGATAGAGAATGAAAGAAGGGAAGAGCAAAGACAAAGGGAGGTAGAGAGACGAGAGGAGAAAAATAGGTTGAAAAGTGAGCAACTGAAAGAGACTGAGAGAAAGAGAGCCATTGAGCATGACATGGAAGAAAAAGAGAGACAAGAGAGACAGAAAGAAATGGAAAGAGAGATGGAGGAAGTGGAAAGTCAAAAAGAGTATGAGACTCAGATAGAGATAGAAAGAAGGGAAGAGCAAAGACAAAGGGAGGTAGAGAGACAAGAGGAGAAAAAGAGGTTGAAAAGTGAGCAACTGAAAGAGACTGAGAGAAAGAGAGCCATTGAGCATAAGATGGAAGAGAAAGAGAGACAGGAGAGACAGAAAGAAATTGAAAGAGAGATGGAGGAAGTGGAAAGTCAAAATGAGTACGAGACTCAGATAGAGAAAAAAAGAAGGGAAGAGCAAAGACAAAGGGAGGTAGAGAGACAAGAGGAGAAAAAGAGGTTGAAAAGTGAGCAACTGAAAGAGACTCAGAGAAAGAGAGCCATTGAGCATGAAATGGAAGAAAATGAGAGACAGGAGAGACAGAAAGAAATGGAAAGAGAGATGGAGGAAGAGGAAAGTCAAAAAGAGTACGAGACTCAGATAGAGAAAAAAAGAAGGGAAGAGCAAAGACAAAGGGGGGTAGAGAGACAAGAGGAGAAAAAGAGGTTGAAAAGTGAGCAACTGAAAGAGACTGAGAGAAAGAGAGCCATTGAGCATGAAATGGAAGAAAAAGAGAGACAAGAGAGACAGAAAGAAATGGAACGAGAGATGGAGGAAGAGGAAAGTCAAAAAGAGTACGAGACTCAGATAGAGAGAAAAAGAAGGGAAGAGCAAAGACAAAGGGAGGTAGAGAGACAAGAGGAGAAAAAGAGGTTGAAAAGTGAGCAACTGAAAGAGACTGAGAGAAAGAGAGCCATTGAGCATGAAATGGAAGAGAAAGAGAGACAGAATGAAATGGAAAGAGAGATGGAGGAAGTGGAAAGTCAAAAAGAGTATGAGACTCAGATAGAGAGAGAAAGAAGGGAAGAGCAAAGACAAAGGGAGGTAGAGAGACAAGAGGAGAAAAAGAGGTTGAAAAGTGAGCAACTGAAAGAGACTGAGAGAAAAAGAGCCATTGAGCATGAAATGGAAGAGAAAGAGAGACAGAATGAAATGGAAAGAGAGATGGAGGAAGTGGAAAGTCAAAAAGAGTATGAGACTCAGATAGAGAAAGAAAGAAGGGAAAAGCAAAGACAAAGGGAGGTAGAGAGACAAGAGGAGAAAAAGAGGTTGAAAAGTGAGCAACTGAAAGAGACTGAGAGAAAAAGAGCCATTGAGCATGAAATGGAAGAGAAAGAGAGACAGAATGAAATGGAAAGAGAGATGGAGGAAGTGGAAAGTCAAAAAGAGTATGAGACTCAGATAGAGAAAGAAAGAAGGGAAGAGCAAAGACAAAGGGAGGTAGAGAGACAAGAGGAGAAAAATAGGTTGGAAAGTGAGCAACTGAAAGAGAATGAGAGAAAGAGAGCCATTGAGCATAAGATGGAAGAAAAAGAGGGACAGGAGAGACAGAATGAAATGGAAAGAGAGATGGGAAGTGGGCATGAGGAAGAGCTAAAAAGAGAGAGAGATGGGGAGGAAAGACAAGAAGCAGATGAGGGAGAGAGGGAGGAGAGACTGAGAGAAGGCAGACATAGAATAGAGAGACAGAGAATGAGAATGTTTAATTACACAGTCATGGACACAAGACAAAAGGAGATGGAGAGATTGAATGAGATGGAGAGAAAGAGGGTGGAGAAAAGAAAGGAGAGGTTGTTGAGACAACAACATGAGAAGGAACAGAAAGAAAAAGAGAGGAAGGAGGACGAGAAGCGACAAATACTGTCAGAGGCAAAGAAGAAGCAGGTGGCCCAGGTTAATGAGATGATAAAGGAGGCCACAGCTCAAAATCTGGTCTTTCTTGCAACGGACTTAGAAAGGCAGAGGGAAAATATCAAAGATGGTGAGAGAATTAGGAGAGAGGAGGAAAAAATGAGAGAGTGTGAGAAGAGATGGGAGGAGGAGGCCCGGATGAGGGAAGAAAATAAATCAAGACAGGCACAACATGAGGAGGAAAACAGGAAGTGGTTGGAGGGTCTGAAAGTGAAGAGGGAGAGGGAGAAAGAGATAGCCAGAGAGCAAGAAAGACAAAGAGAAGAGGAGATAGAGAAAGAGATAGCCAGAGAGCAAGAAAGACAAAGAGAAGAGGAGAGGCAAAGAAAAATGGAGAAGCAAAAAGAGGAGGAGCGCCAGCTAAAGCTGTTCAGACAAAAGGCGGCGGAATGGAGAGAGCAGTGCGCGAGACAGAGGGAGGAGTATAAAGAAGTTCTAACTGCTTCTTTGAGGCGCCAAGAAAACACCAACAGCAAGGGTCAAGAGAACACACCAAAAAGGGATAAAGAAAACACCAACAGCAAAGGTCAAGAGAACACACCAAAAAGGGATAAAGAAAACACACAAAAAAAGGGTTTGATGAGCTGGTTTCAGAAGGCGAGAGGAAAGCAGCGGTGAGACCACCGAGAGAGAGGAGGAGCTGGGGGCTGATGGACAGCTGTATCAGGACCCAAAGGTGACCCCCTGTCTCTTTTAGAATGGGCTACAGTATGTTGAATGTTTTGATAACTCTTTATTCGAAGGGGTGTGCATAAGACTGACATGATGCTGTCATGACAGTCATAACATATGAAGTATCTTTATGAATGTATATGACTGTTATCATTAAGTGTCATTCGGTCAATTTTTAATGCAAAGCCGACATTTTTTGAGATGTCTTTATAACGACAGCTTGGGGTCAATGCCGTATAAGGTTTTCAAAGTAGCAAAAAATTTAAACTGAAATTACACTTCCCTAAAATTATTACAGTATTACAGTAAAATGTCATTCAGTTTTTCTTTTTCAATTTTTTTTTATTTTATGTCAATTTTTCATAATCACAAGTTTATATATCCATGCATTGACTGGCAGAAATATAACCACCCAGAAAGATTACATTATTTTGAATACCAAATTTGTGATGTGTCTAAGTATAACTCAACATTTGCTGCTGAAGTTTTTTTTAAATAAAAACGTTCTGCCTTACACTGAAAAAAATGCGAACATCTATGAAAGTATCTTTCACTTCATCCTTTGAGAATTGTTTTTCTCTCCAAATCAACAAAACAAGATTATTGTATTTTAATATAAAATACAGTACAGGCGTTGTACTGTATGACAATATTTTGTTATCCTAGCCTACTATAAATTAATAGCTATCAGCTAAAATTATGGCAAATGAATTAGTACTCGCATTGGCTTTCACATTTGAGGGGGAGGAGGAGGGTGTACCTGACCAGCCAAGGCACCGTTTTTTGGGTAGCCGTAGCCTACATGATATCATCCGTAGCCGACAGCAGTACGGCATATCACAACCTTTTATAAATGTATCGTTATAACTCCATGTATTTTGAAACGGCAATAACAAGTGGCTCAACCGGTAGGCTACTTTATCCATCTTGAAGTGTTTTGGGGGCACTGGTAACTAAGTTAGGGATGGTACACTTCTCCTCGTCCTGATTGGTCAGCTGTCAGGAAGGCGCTTAACATCACACAGCGCTTTTCTGAAAAGGTAAACAAAATTCAACTCACCAGGCGGTGTTAAAAAAAGAAGAAGTCCAGTGTGAACACGGCCTTATGCACACCACGTTTTGATAATTAGGCCTGCTTGGTCACGTTTATGATCGGTTACTGTATGTTGTCTTGTTAATGTCAAGATGTCATAACAAAGACATCTCAAATAATGTCAACTTTGCATTAAAAAGCCGAATGACACTTAATGACAAGATCCAAAAAGATTCTTCATGTGTCATGTCATTGTTATGACAGCATCATGATATTGTCATGTCAATCTTATGCATAACCTAATAGCCCTACGTCAGTAAGCACATTTTGTACATCCTATGTATTGAGCTAAAAATCCTATGAATTGAACAAAAAATTATTTGTCGTTGTACCAGTATAATGGTATAGGAATATCAATGAATATGCAATACTTTTGAGAAAGACTATTGTGTGACATACAATTTTATTTTAATCTTCATATGGCTATTTTCTCTGTAAGTGTTGTCATGTTTTATGTTTTGTGTGGACCCAGGAAGAGTAGCTGATGCGTTGCATGAACGAATGGGGATCCTAATAAAATCCTAAATCCTTTTACTCCAGCCTCCAGTCCAAGGCCCCCAGCTGTACTCCTCCAGCCTTTTGTTTGGACTAGTTGTCTACAGCCTGCACCCCTCCACCTCCAACCATCTGTACAGCTCTCTCCAGCACAATGTTTTATTTTTTATTTACTGGCAGTGTTTGTAACAACTATTGTTCATCCCCTTATTTTTGTGGAAACCTTTTGTGGCTCCCCTCCTTGGTTCTATTAAATCGCCCCTCCGGGCTTGAACTGTCCATCCGACTCCTCCATTGCTGTGACTCTTCACACCTAACACCTTCATTTTCTATCATATTTGTTTTTATAAAATGCTGTTGTCAATCGACCTGAGTTCTTTTAAAATGTTGAATGGGTAATCTACTGTACAGAGTAAAACTATGTCTCCGTGAAGAACTTTTCAGGCTTACTCATAGCAAAACTATCCTCAACTCAATCCTGGTCATTGAACCTCTTCATTTCGATATTGTGTTGCAAAAAGTGATATCAGTGGTCTTTTGACGGTAATGCAGTAGTAAGTCTGGCAAATTTTTGCCCCTTGGGGTTCAACTCGGCCATTGAAATTAATGATGGAACAGCATCTTTTGCTGAAGTGGATGAGCAGCTAATCACCCATCTAGCAGATGCGCTCACAGGATTGAGCAAGTTTGTACCACCTAAGGTATTCCAGTGTTTAAATACCATGTTAAATTGTGATTTTTTTCTTGTGTTATTGTGTTAATAGAGTAACAGTATTTGTCAAGTGGCATTACCAAGATATGTTTGCTTTAAGGTTGCCCCGGAGGACCTAGGACTTGAAATACGTTAAAGCTGCACTATGGATTTTTTTTACCGCTAGATGCCAGTAAGAGTTCTTGTTTACAAACAAAAGTCTCACAGCGTATAACATAGAGGTTTAAGGCACGGGGGCGGAGCAAAGGTACGTCTGTAATTTGACAACACAGGCAGAAATGCTGGAATAACAACAGATGTGGCGACCGGTAGGGGTGAGTCATTGAAGTAGGACGCTATTAGGATGATATGGCTCAATGAAACAATCTGATATCAGGTGGTTTTAATTTGTTTTGACAATATGAATAAAACTACTTATTGCAGCTTTAAGGTAAGGGTAAAGGGGTGTATGGAGCCTGAGCTGTTTTTCATCTTACGTGATTAAAATAATAATCTTCTCTAGCTATATAGGGTGTTGTTTTTGTTACAGGTTCAATGATCACGCTGGTATTGGAAGATGATACAAATTTACTAAATATTCTAGAAAGGCATCAATGAACTATGCACACTCAGTATGCAGCTACTGTACGTACTGCGTGAATCCATGACATACAACTACTCTCAGCTCTCAGGCATACTGTAACTTATCAACATAGCAAACTTCTTTAACGAAACGTAAACAATTTATTTTTAACATGATAAGTAAACCTGTAGTGCATTAATAGCTGCCTAGCTAATAACATACATTATTTCAGCCTGTGAATGAACCCATTACTGCTGTAAACTCAATAATACTGTAAAATCAGTAAACATTCTTTTAAACTATGTGCATTTCCTACGATCTAATGAGACTACATCACTCTGATTCGACAGTCCATAGTCCAGTCCATAGTTTGACGTATTTCCGACGCAAACAAGCTATGAGGGTGGGACATGCGTTTAGAGGAATTTGATTGGAACATTGACAAGGGGATGGGTTTTAAGAACTTTAGACAGATTAGATAGAAGGATATAACGTTGATTGACGGGTGGATGTCGTGAGATTATTGTCCTAAAATCTAAGGTACCTGTTGTCGTCATTGCACGTGACCTACCATTTTCCAGGAAGTAAGAAATTATATACTTTGATACAAGATTACAACAAAAGTAGAATTTTGTATTTTTTTTGGCATACATCGTTGAATAGGTGAACACTATGACCAATTATGTGAACCAAAATGGGACAGAATGCTTTTTTCATTTCAGTAGGCCTACGACTTTAAGAATTTTGGTCTACGATTCCAAGGAATTGATTCACTGGGAACCGGTTCTCAACAAGAACCAATTTTCGATTCCCATCCCTAGTCGTGTCACAGTGAAATATGACACTGTTGCTCTCTACGACTGCTGAGGCAGAGCCCTACTCTCGGGTCTCATCCCAAGATTATATTTTACTACTTTTCATTTGATGAAAGTGGCCGCTAATATGAGAAAATGAATATATAGACTAAGTAGGATTCAAGGATTATTTCATTGTTAGGCCTACATCCAATATACATACATCCCCTGGCTGGCCTCAGGGCGCATTCTACTCGAGAATGGCTGCCTCTTGGGCACTGTTCAGGGGCTTGTCAGTAAAAGATATCTGTGCAGCGGCGAGTTGGTCCACTCCCCACACGTTTGCCAGATTTTACCGACTGGATGTGACTGCACCATCTGTGGCTCATGCGGTGTTAGGTGTCGGCTATTAGGTGGACGGCTGTTGGTCCCCAGCCACTCTGCTCTCCAAACTCGGTTTTTAACTTCTCTGCAATACGGGAGTGGTCTATTCATCCCATAGGTGAAACATGAACGAATGTTTGAAATAGAACTTTAGGTTACTTGCGTAAACCCGGTTCTCTGATAACATGAGTGAAATGTTTCACCAGTTTACCCGAATTGCACACACATTATGCACGGGTTCAGAAAGTTTGATCGAGAATGACGTTGGCCTGGTAACACCACATATATCCTCGGAGGCGGGACCTCCTGTCACGCGTCGCCAGTCTGTCCTATCAGGACAGACGTTGTATAAAAGCTTCCATTGTAGGGTCGCGCGAGCGCATCCCATAGGTGAAACATTTCACTCATGTTATCAGAGAACCGGGGTTAAGCAAGTAACCTAAAGATGTTTCGCGGGGCGAAGTGTTTGTTGTCTTCCTGATATTGTGACATGCGAAATGTGTCACTTCCGTTTCCACCACAAGATTTCCTGCCAGTGTACTATCCAGTCACCGAAATTCGAAAATAATAAATTCACAGAGTCTCATGCAGTCTCATGTCACAAAGATGATTTTTGGGGTCTTGCTAAGGCCAATTCATAAACTAATAGTAAGTAAAGGTGAATATTGAACTATAAAGTTATCTAATTGAGCTTAAAGGAGTAGTAAAGGGAAAACGCATGTTTAGCCCTGTTTTAAGGTTACTTATGATCATATACAATGGTTCTGATCAAAACGTTGACAAAGCTAGCATTTTCGAGAAAGTTGATAATTGCTCTACCACCGTTTTGGTCATACAATGGATGTGGATGGGCACCTTGAAAAATCATTCAAAAACATGTTAAACTCTCGATTTCAAAGACAAGAAACTCACCGAGGTGTTAGTTGGTGTTCGGACATATAATTCGCCATAAAGTAAGATTCTGGTTCATCTGGAAAGGCTTTTTTAAGAATTTAGCATAGAACTATTTAGTCCCAGCACATACGTGTGTAAACTTCCGCAAACTAGGTAGCCTAGCAACATAAACAATAACAATAGCTACCGTAAGTAGTTCCGCTTCCTGAATCCCCTCTGCGGATTGATCTACACATCTACAACGGTCGCTTCAATACAAGTCAATGGATTTCATAAAATGATCAATAAAACCCTACAGGATTCATACTTTGCGGCGAATTTGATGTCAGAACACCAACGGACACCAATTACACCCTCGGTGAGCTTCTTGTCTTTGAAATCGAGTGAAAATGTTTTTGAATGATTTTTCAAGGTGCCCATCCACATCCATTGTATGACCAAAACGGTGGTAGCGCATTTATCAACTTTCTCGAAAATGCTAGCTTTGTCAACGTTTTGATCTGAACCATTGTATATGATCATTGTTACCTTAAAACAGGGCTAAACATGCATTTCCCTTTACTACTCCTTTAAGTAAAGATTGTGATGATTGTTACTTCAGGGTTTTCTGCTCTCCTCATTTTGACACAATATACATATTTTGTGTACATGTTCTCTACATCTCTAACCAGAGACAATGTTTATATATAATAATATATCAATATTTAACTGTTTAAAATCTTACATAGCCTACTACAGCTTCTTTGGAGGGTTAAAATCCGTTAAAACACAGAGACCATTGTTTTCTGTCAAGTTCTCTGTGAAGAGTCTTGATGATTGCCAAATAATGTGTTCCAGAAACCAACACCATGCAGTAAGTAAAGTAAGTAACACTATAAATGTGAAGCACCGCCCCTTTTTCTCTTTTACGACTACACTGCTCCCTTACGGCAAGCAGAGAAAGAACCAGCAATGGATCCAAATGCGACGATTCTCCGTGTGAAGAGAAAGCGGGGGACCGACCCCGCCGATGCTCTGCTGCTCGCCTGTAAACGCATCCGACCGGAGAGCACGTCCCAGTCCGCCGGGGACACGGTACCGGAGCCCGAGGACACGGAGGTGGAGAACTCAGTGTTCAAACTGGTGGCCACGGTCACGTCTCAGGTAGGAGGGCCGCGTCACAGCCTCGGGGTCTCTTTAGTAGGATGGGGACTCGAGGGATGGAGGAGGATTATCGTGTGTTTTGTTTGTTTGCGAAGAGTTTTGCAAGGGAATTACTTTACTACCTATTCCAGTTAGCTTGAAAGCTAGCTTGCTAACATCTTGTCAAGTTATGCTTTGTTTTGATGATGGGTTCAGCCTATTTGCTGGAACCGAACATGGAGCGGCTAGCTAACGTTAGCTAACCGTTATTCAGCCTGGCCTAATTTACCTACATATATAACGTTAGCTAGCCAGTTAGATAACTAATATTCTTACTGTATACACGAGTCAATGTCGTTCGAAAGCTATATAACAGCTATAGTTACATCATGCTTGGCTTAAGCTAGCACTAATGTTAGCTATGCTAGCTATCGACACTGAATGATTTTCTTTCAGAGGACAGTCAAAGACTATAAGTTGAATATGGAAGTTTGTTGCTAGAATAGACGCTTTGAAGTGACCATATACTATGATTTCCATTATGAGACTGATACTCATAATGGAATAATGGATGCTTACTCAGATAAGATACTGTCAAAGCTCTGTGGTCCATTATCTAATTAAATATAAATGGCCCCTCTGTGTGTTTTGTGTGTGCGCATACAGGATGCTCCAGTCCAGACTCAGGTGCGCGAGGCTCTGGCTCGCCCCCGTGCTGCTCACGCCCTCCGCCCCTCTGCCACCAGCTCCCAGAGGATCATGGGAGATCTGCGGAGTGCCAAGTGGAGCACCAGGAGGGAGGAGCGGTACCGGATCCTGTCCAGCCACCGGGCAGGCCTCCCCATGCAGAGACCAGCCCCGGCCCCAGACTCTGCCCAGACAGAGTCCCCGGGCAGTGAGCAGGGAGATGGGGGGGAGGCTGGTCTGGAGGGCCAGGAGGCAGACAGGAGGAGCCTGGGACAGGTGCAGGTGTTTGACCTGATCCAGGAGGAGGGAGAGCAGCAGGACAAGAACCCCAGCAAGGTGGGAGGTGCCAGGGCAGGAGGTCTGGGGCGGGGGTTGGGGGGGGTTGTGTTCCTGTCATTTCATTCAGACAGGGGGAGAGGATTCCAAACTCTGTGACCAGGATTCAGAGTGCTTTCTCTAGGGGCAGTTACATGTAGTAGGATGGTAGCAACATTGTATTGACCTGTAGCATATAAAGAGTCAGGGATGCATTCAGGGATGCAGAGTCTGTGGATGGATTTAACTTCTCTGTCTCTCCCTCTCATCTGTGTCTATTGTCTGTCTGTCCCTCTCATCTGTCTCTATCGTCCGTCTCTCCCTCTCATCTGTCTCTATCGTCCGTCTCTCCCTCTCATCTGTCTCTATCGTCTGTCTCTCCCTCTCATCTGTCTCTATCGTCTGTCTCTCCCTCTCGTGTGATTCCTGTAGACTTCTGACCCGGAAGTGATCCTATGTAATTCCATGAAGATGATCCGCGAGCGTCTGAGCGTGTCGGGGGAAGGGCTGGGGGTGGAGCATCGCGAGAGGGAGGACGACTATGTCTACGACCTGTACTACCAGGAGATGGCCACGCCTGGCTGGATACAGGATATCCTGTCAGTCAGAGCCTACACCAACGAAGACGACCTGGTATGACCTGTCATAAAGCATCGGATGACATTCATAGCCCTATATTCTTCATGACCATAATACACTGTCTTCGTATCATAGCTATTCTGAGATGACGTATGGTCCTCCTGGACACAAAAACGTAGCCATAAGAGATGTCATGTAAAATAATATGTGACTAGCTGGTATCAAACCTCGGTCTCCTGACTGGTGACACTAAGTTAGCAGGTAAAGCTAAAGCCGAAGTGTCGAAGCCTTCAGGTCCGAGGCTAGAGGACTGACCAGGAGGCGATTGGTCACTGAACCAACTCTGAAACACAGCTGGGCAGCTCTGCCTCCCCCGTCTGTCCACTGCTCGGACTCGGACTCGATGGCTCACTAGCTTTGGTCAGCCTTTAGACTGTGTAGCTCAGCAGCTGTAAGCTTGCCTGCTGTGCTGCCCGTGCAGGTGCCTGATCTGGTGGTGCACGAGGAGGAGGTGTACGAGGACGAGGATGACGAGAACGAGGAAGGAAACTGGAGGAATGACTACCCTGACGAGGACAGCGATGAGGAGGGGGACCGTGAAGAGCGCTTCGGCGGTACACACCTGTTTACTTTGTTTATGTACTTGTTTATGTATACATCCTCAGCTTGTAGAAGTCTGTATGATTGCTAGTGTAACCGAGTGAAACGTGGAGTAGCTGGTGAAACTCACTCCTCAAAGGAGCGCTGACAGTCCCTCCCAAGAGGGACGTCCCTGTTGGCATAGCTGTCAGCCTGTCTGTCTCCCAAGCATGAGACCCGGGTTCTAATCCCACCCTCGGCACGGTGAAACGGATGAGTTATAATGGTGCCGTGAACCGGATGCCCAGTGGTGTGGAGCGGGTTTGGATGGGGTAAGTGTAACCGAGTGAAACGTGGAGTAGCCGGCGAAACTCACTTGAAACTCGCTCACAGTCCCTCCAAGAGGGATGTCCCTATTGGCGCAACTGTCAGCGTTTCCGCCTCCCAAACTGGTTACCCGGGTTCTAATCCTGCCCCGGGATGGATGGTAGGGATGGGAGAAAAAATCGATTCTGTTACAAATCGCAATTTTTGTGTGTGACGATTTTTAAATCGCCATGCTGCCCTAAAACGATTTTTTTTGGTATAAAAAAACCACCAAAAACAACTTCCTCCTAGAACGGAACGCTTCGCGTAGTAGCTAGCTTGCTAGGTTACGGTTATTATTCAGTCAAAAGTAGTGTTGCACGGTATGCAGATACTAGAAAGGTCCCGCGATACACTGCCGTCAAACGGTACAATAACCCATTTTATTAGTACCAGTACTTTAAGAATGAGCCGTATTTCAGAGTTGGGTCGAGGCAGTGTGTCGGGGCAGTGTGCGTGTCTCTCCCTCTCTGTCCCTCTGGGGCAGTGTGAGTGTGTGTGTGTGTGTAGTGCTCTGCTTCTCTCTGTCCCCCTGCTACTCCCTTTCCTCTCTGCTACTCTCTAAGCTGAGTGCGCGTGCCAACCGTCTGTCCAGTTCACCAAACTACTTTCAGATCATTCGCTTATTTCTGCAAATGTTTGGGGCGAGCACAAAGCTAACGGAAAAAAAGTTATAAAATAGTTTGCAAAGACCGTTCGCGAAGGAAAGTGAAAGGGCTGAGGGCTGCTCAGTTGGTTACTCTAGACGGTGGCGGAGGATTTCCAAAAGCAAACGCGCCTATTGGGTAATATTTCAGATTTAAACCCAATGCTAACAGCTGGGGAACCTCATAACATCAATGAGTCAATCTGTGAGCTGTGGAGCTCGTCATGCCGTAACGTGAACACCGTTGCTCTGTGCTGCGAGGCTGTGACATGCTCTGCTGCGTGAGGACAGAGTGAAGGAGAGGATCAGTAGCCTGGCTCCCGCCCCAGAATCTGAATAGCAATTTAATCTGAGTGTCAGACTAGTGGAGCAGAGCAGACACTTTCAGCTTATAATTGTAGCATTCTAAGTTAACCTAACCTATCCTAAGATTATTATTTTACAAAGTAGAGATTTTTTTTCATTTAATGAATAAAATAATAAAATAAAATATATGTAATTTATTTAGTTTAGTTGACATTCTTTCTCCGCCTCTGCAGACAGCAAACACAGATCAGTAGGCTACACCTGACATTATACCATTAGCCTACTTTTCCTGATGTTTTAGGTTTTTGCCATGGTATCGTATCAGTAGCCTATCGAGATACTTTTAGCAGGTATCGTCTCAAATATATAATTTTGATATCGATATTTTGACAACACCAGTCAGAAGAAGCAGCAAACATGTCGGATGACAATGAGAAGATCCATGCTGCACCTCCACAATTCAAATCGCACATCTGGAAGAAATTTGGCTTTCATAACTCGCCAGGTCAAAAAAAAAAATCGCAAAAAATCGTCATATCGAACCGCAATATTACAGAATCGCAGTTGCCCCAAAAAATCGCAATACAAATCGAATCGGCACCTAAGTATCGGGATCAAATCGAATCGGGAGGACCCTGCCAGTTCCCGTCCCTAATGGATGGGTTACACTCGTAGCATCCTCCGTTGGACCGGTGCTGCTATACAGCTGCTGAGATAAAGCACATGTACTAGTGGGTTTAAAACATGTCCAGGCTTGGCCCAGTCTCAGCCCTAATGGCATGGTTAGCCAAATGTTGCCCCTCGACCCTTATTATGACCGTTGTTCTAATGTTGTGTCGCTGCCCTGCAGGCTACTGGGAGGAGGAGCACTCATACAGCAGGCGGAGCTGGGAGACGTACCAGAGGGAGATCCTGCATGAGCTGGGGAACCACAACGCTGAAGACGAGGAAGAGGGGGACAAGGACTCTGACTGATCCTCCATTCGCTGCAGATGTGTGTGAATGTGTCAGAGGCCTTCTCCAGAAACACACCTGACCCTCTTACACACCTGACCTACCTACTGCCAATGCACCTGACCTCCCTTCTCCATATCCATCTGACCTCCTTACTCCCTACATACCTGACCTCCCTTCTCCATATACATCTGACCTCCTTACTCCCTACATACCTGACCTCCCTTCTCCATATCCATCTGACCTCCTTACTCCCTACATACCTGACCTCCCTTCTCCATATCCATCTGACCTCCTTACTCCCTACATACCTGACCTCCCTTCTCCATATACATCTGACCTCCTTACTCCCTACATACCTAGCCTCCCTTCTCCATATACACCTGACCTCCTTACTCCCTACATACCTGACCTCCCTTCTCCATATCCATCTGACCTCCTTACTCCCTACATACCTGACCTCCCTTCTCCATATCCATCTGACCTCCTTACTCCCTACATACCTGACCTCCCTTCTCCATATCCATCTGACCTCCTTACTCCCTACATACCTGACCTCCCTTCTCCATATCCATCTGACCTCCTTACTCCCTACATACCTGACCTCCCAACACACCTGACCTGCTCCCAACACACCTGACCTGCTCCCAACACACCTGACCTGCTCCGCACACACGTGACCTGCTCCCAACACACCTGACCTGCTCCCAACACACCTGACCTGCTCCCAACACACCTGACCTGCTCCCAACACACCTGACCTGCTCCCAACACACCTGACCTGCTCCCAACACACCTGACCTGCTCCCAACACACCTGACCTCCCAACAGACATGACCTCCCTTAACCCTTGACTCTCCAGTACAAGGAAGAGCTTTCTCCTAAGCATGTCTAGACTTGAAAGGACTGGACAGATGAATTGCAGTAGTTAGCCCCAGCCCCAGGAAACCAACCCCCTCCATTCCTCCACCCTGCCGTTCCTCTCAGAACCAGGTGTGTCAGGCCAGTAGGGGGCGCTGATCATTAGGTCAGGTCAGAGTCTTATCGTTTATTTTTTACTGTGCAAGTGTTGGAGTGAATTTGTGTGTGAGTGTTAGTTCAAAGTTAATGTAAGTTAGATATATTGCACATACGTGTGGTATGCTTTATGCTTCTAATGTCCACAGTTGTGGTGAGATGGTGTGGACTGTGTGTTTGGTGAATATGGGGTGTTTCATTTGTTTGCCTTTGTGCATGGTTGTGTGCATTCAAGCGTTTGATAGTGCTTGTGTCTGTTGGTGTGTGGTAGTGCATTATATGAAAGTGTGGACCATTGTGTCTGTCTGTGTGTGTGTGTGTGTGTTCCACATGTATGGTTCTACATTCCCTGTTTCACAGAGTTCTGTTCTGCAGAGTTCTTTTGAGTGAGTTACTTTGAGTCTGCTTGATAAAGAGAGAACATGTTTTGTAAATATGTAGATGTGTAAAGAAAGAAACCAATAAAACTTTCAAAATAAATCCAATCTTTCAAAGAAATTCTCAATATTATTATAGAATCAGATAAAATACAATGTGAGAAAATACACCGGGGAATACACTGGTTCTGTACAATGTTTTATTCATAAACTATACAATAAATTAGATAATATTACCATACCTAGGGATGATTTAGAGAATTAGAATGAGAAGTTAATCTGAACTGCGTCAGTGGTCCATACCCACAGTCCTCCTTGAGAGAACCTTGGTTGGCTCCTTTATCGTGGGCCTGGAGACCATGACCCCATCCTCTAAAACTCCTTCCTTCCTTGGAGAATCACTGATATGACTTGAGCAGATTGGCATGCTTTCACTTCTCCGGGCACGTCAGATCCAAGATGACTGCAAGGAAGGAAGGAAGGAAGGAAGGTCCCACCGGAGAGGTTTCAAACCTGGACTGAATATCTTTAGTTGTCATTATTGAGTTGGGACACATCTCTCCTCACTGCTGGGTAATTCCTCAGCCCTTGAGATGGGAGAGGAGGGTCCAGGCCCAGAACAGCATGAAGGAGACGGGGGGAGAGGAAACATCACGTGGAGGACAGACAGGTGCATATCACTGCATACTGAACATGTATACTGAACACGTATACTGAACACGTATACTGAACACGTATACTGCACCATTCCTCATAGAAAAGGAATGGAAATGTTTCCCTACAATTTTGCACTGGGTCTAGGAGAAGGCTAGAGAGACCCACACTGGGTTTAGGAGAAGGCTAGAGAGACCCACACTGGGTCTAGGAGAAGGATAGAGAGACCCACACTGGGTCTAGGAGAAGGATAGAGAGACCCACACTGGATCTAGGAGAAGACTAGAGAGACCCACACTGGGTCTAGGAGAAGGCTAGAGAGACCCACACTGGGTCTAGGAGAAGGCTAGAGAGACCCACACTGGGTCTAGGAGAAGGCTAGAGAGACCCACACTGGGTCTAGGAGAAGGCTAGAGAGACCCACACTGGGTTTAGGAGTAGGCTAGAGAGACCCACACTCGGTCTAGGAGAAGGCTAGAGAGACCCACACTGGGTCTAGGAGAAGACTAGAGAGACCCACACTGGGTCTAGAAGAAGGCTAGAGAGACCCACACTGGGTCTAGGAGAAGGCTAGAGAGACCCACACTGGGTCTAGGAGAAGGCTAGAGAGACCCACACTGGGTCTAGGAGAAGACTAGAGAGACCAACACTGGGTCTAGGAGAAGGCTAGAGAGACCAACACTGGGTCTAGGAAAAGACTGGAGAGACCAACACGGTCTAGGAGAAGGCTAGAGAGACCCACACTGGGTCTAGGAGAAGGCTAGAGAGACCCACACTGGGTCTAGGAGAAGGCTAGAGAGACCCACACTGGGTCTAGGAGAAGGCTAGAGAGACCCACACTGGTCTAGGAGAAGGCTAGAGAGACCCACACTGGGTCTAGGAGAAGGCTAGAGAGACCCACACTGGAGCTGTGTTCGGAATCGCTCCCTATTCACTATATAGGGCGTCAGCCATTTTGTTTGTAGTGTCCGAATTCTCCACGGAATTTTCGTTCCCTATATAGTCCACTATTTATTACCCACAATTCACCTTGATTTGCAGGGAACAGTGCATGTACCCTACATTTTCTCCGTTCCCTAGGTAGTTCACTACATGGTGAACCCTATATAGGGAATAGGGAGTGAGGGAACGAGGGAGCGATTCCGAACACAGCTTGGGTCTAGGAGAAGGCTAGAGAGACCAACACTGAGCGGATACCATCATGACAGATGTGGTTCACCTGAATCAACGAGTAGCAGCAGACTTTTCCACCCCTTTTTATATTTTCACCCATTTATTCTGTCACCCCTTAATGTATATTCCTTAACACTAGTGTAGCTATCAACTCCATTGGGACCCACACCTTCCGACTCCTGTTAGAAGCTCAGAACCTGTGATATTGTGGTCCTCACCCTGATGAGGCCAGACTACCCACTTGGAGCAGCGGGTAGTGAACCTGGGTGTTGTGGGTTCAAAGCCCACCCAGCCAAACACTACAGTAATAATAAATAATAATTCATTTTATTAATAAAGCACTTTTCATTGTAAACAAATGCAAAGTGCTGTTTTATATTAAACTCATTCTGTCCGGTCAAGAGACACATATTACACAGAAATACTGTACATA
This sequence comes from Borostomias antarcticus, assembly GCF_949987555.1. Taxonomy (NCBI): domain Eukaryota; kingdom Metazoa; phylum Chordata; class Actinopteri; order Stomiiformes; family Stomiidae; genus Borostomias; species Borostomias antarcticus. The sequence goes on from NC_140237.1 coordinate 9,379,023, forward strand.
CTGTATCTGACTGGCAGGCACAGCAGATCTGACACATTTGAACCTGAAGGATGAATACTACCTTCTGGGTCACATGACCTCTGACCTCATCCTTATCCTGTTTATACAGTCGTGTGTGCATACGTACATGTATGTACGTACATGTAAAGAACCTTGTAACGTAGGACTGAGATGTGCAGAAAGGCCACATTTCTGCAGAGGTAAATATCTTCTGGCTGGTCCCCATTGACAGTTCAGTGGGTCGCCATGGATCCTGGGTAGTGTAGTTGAGAGGTTGTAGTCCTGGAGATAGTGTCATGGTGGCTCTACTCGCTCTTGTCCATCTCAGTGAGAACACAGAAGCAGGTGAACTGGGTGAAATGGGTGATAGAATCTGGAACAAAAGGAGAGAGAAAATATATATATGTATAGACAGACAGACAGAGAGAGAGGATGAGAGAGAGAGACGAGGAGAGGAGAAGTGACTCACGCAACAACTTGCTGACGCACGGCGGGCGTTTGTCCTCGGGCAGATGAATCCCCAGGAAGTAGACGGGCACGCCGGAGAGGGCGATGCCGATGCCGATGAGGGAGTTGATGGTGTCGCTGTAGAGGGGCACTGCCACCAGGAACACGGTGCACATGCAGAACACCACCGGGTACAGCAGGGTCAGCTGGGAGAGAGAGACAGGATGTTATTACACAGATATCTGTGAGACTGCCTTTCACTTCTATGCCCCGGATAAATGGAATAGGTTGCAGGACTCTCACCTCTGTGAAAGAGTTTAAAATGATCTTAGAGGGCGTTCCGAGAGAGAACTGCACTTGCTTTTCCTAATTGATTTTTTACAGTGTTGTATTGTATATTATCTTATTTTATTTATTCTATGTCATATTTCTGTACATGTTTTCTTGTACTCAGGGCGACATTGAAAATGAGAGCATTGCTCTCAATTGTCATCATCATCATCTTCATCCGCTTATCCAGGGTCGGGTCGCGGAGGCAGCAGCTCCAGCAGGGGGCCCCAGACATCCCTTTCCCTAGCAGCATCAACCAGCTCTGCCTGGGGAATCTTTAGCCGCTCACAGGCCAGTGCGGAGATGTAGTCCCGCCACCTAGTCCTGGGTCTACCCCGCGGCCTCCTCCCAGCCGGACACGCCTGGAACACCTCCCTAGGGAGGCGCCCAGGAGGCATCCTCACTAGATGCCCGAACCACCTCAACTGGCTCCTTTCGACGCAAAGGAGCAGCGGCTCTACTCCGAGTCTCTCCCGGATGACTGAACTTCTCACCCGATCTCTCAGGGAGACCCCAGCCACCCTCCGGAGAAAACTCATTTCGGCCGCTTGTATCCGTGATCTCGTTCTTTTGGTCATGACCCATCCTTCATGACCATAGGTGAGGGTGGGGACGAAGATAGACCGGTAGATCGAGAGCTTTGCCTTTTGGCTCAGCTCTCTTTTCGTCACAACAGTGCGGTAAAGCGACAGCAGAACCGCACCAGCTGCTCCAATTCTCCGGCCAAACTCCCTCTCCATGGTTCCCTCACTCGTGAACAAGACCCCCAGATACTTGAACTCCTTCACTTGGGGTAAGGACTCATTTCCTACTCGGAGCGGACAGGCCACCGGTTTCCTGCTGAGAACCATGGCCTCAGATTTAGAAGTGCTTATTCTCATCCCAGCCGCTTCACACTCAGTTGCGAACCTATCCAGAGAGTGCTGGAGGTCGCAGGCAGCTGATGCCATCAGGACCACATCATCTGCAAAAAGCAGTGACGTGATCCCCAGCTCACCGAACTGCAAACCCACCTCCCCCCGGCTACGCCTCGATATCCTGTCCATGAAAATCACAAACAGGATTGGTGACAAAGCGCAGCCCTGGCGGAGGCCAACACCCCCCGGAAAGGAATACGACTTACTGCCGAGGACCCGGACACAGCTCTCGCTCTGGGTGTACAGGGATTGGATGGCCCTAAGTAGGGACCCCCTCACCCCATACTCCCGCATAACCCTCCACAAGACCTGGTCTTAAGCCTTATCCAAGTCCACAAAACACATGTAGACAGGTTGGGCAAACTCCCAAGCCCCCTCCAAGATCCTTGCGAGAGTGAAGAGCTGGTCGGTGGTTCCACGACCAGGACGAAATCCGCATTGTTCCTCTTCGATCTGAGGTTCGACTATCGGCCGGACCCTCCTTTCCAGCACCTTGGAGTAAACTTTCCCTGGGAGGCTGAGTAATGTGATGCATCTATAATTCGCACACACCCTCTGGTCCCCTTTTTTGAATATGGGGACCACCACCCCAGTCTGCCACTCCTTCGGCACCGACCCAGACTTCCACGCAATGTTACAGAGGCGTGTCAACCAAGACAGCCCCTCTACACCCAGCGCCTTCAGCATTTCTGGACGGATCTCATCAGTCCCTGGGGCTCTGCCACTGTGGAGTTGTTTGACTACCTCAGTGACCTCCTCCAAGGACATTGACGACCCCCCATCATCTTCCGGCTCTGCCTCGTTCGTAGAGGGTGGATTAGTCGGTTTCAGGAGTTCCTCAAAGTGCTCCTTCCAACGCTCAACAACCTCCTCAGTTGAGGTCAGCAGTGTCCCCTCCTTGCTGTATACAGCTTGGATGGTCCCCCGCTTTCCCTTCCTGAGGTGTCTGATGGTCTTCCAGAAACACTTTGGTGCCGACCGAAAGTCCTTCTCCATGGTTTCTCCGAACTCCTCCCACACCCGCTGCTTTGCCTTGGTCACGGCCGAAGCCGCAGCCCTCCGGGCCAGTCGATGCCCTGCAACTGTTTCTGGGGTCTCCCGGGCTAACATATCCCGGAAGGCCTCCTTCTTCAGTCGGACGGCTTCCCTGACCACCGCTGTCCACCACGGTGTCCGAGGGTTACCGCCCCTTGAGGTACCTATGGCCCTCAGGCCACAGCTCCCAGCCGCAGCTTCAGCAATGGAGGCTTTGAACACCGACCACTCATGCTCGATGTCCCCAACCTCCACAGGGATGCCTGAGAAGCTCCGCCGGAGGTGGCAATTGAAATCTCTCCGGACAGGCTCTTCCTCCAGACGTTCCCAGTTCACCCTCACTACACGCTTGGGTTTTCCAGGTCTGTCCAGAAGTTTCCCCCGCCATCGAAACCAGCTCACCACCAGATGGTGATCAGTGGACAGCTCTGCCCCTCTCTTTACCCGAGTGTCCAAAACGCATGGCCTCAGATCAGATGATACGATAACGAAATCGATCATCGACCTTCGGCCTAAGGTGTTCTGATGCCAGGTGTACTTGTGGGCATCCTTGTGTTCGAACATGGTGTTTGTTATGGACAAACCGTGTCTAGCACAGAAGTCCAACAACAAAACACCACTCGGGTTCAGATCGTGGTGGCCATGCCTCCCAATCACGCCCCTCCAAGTTTCTCCATCATTGCCTACGTGTGCATTGAAGTCCCCCAGTAGGACACTGGAGTCCCCTGCAGGAGCCCCCAAAAGGACTCCACTCAGGGTCTACAGGAAGGCTGAGTACTCTGAACTGCTGTTCGGTGCATAAGCACAAACCACAGTCAGAGTCCCCCCCCCCCCACAGTCCTAAGGCGCAGGGAGGCGACCCTCTCGTCCACTGGGGTGAACTCCAGCACAGAGGCGCTCAGCTGGGGGCTAGCTAGTATAGCCACACCTGCCTTACGCCTCATACCGTGAGCAACTCCGGAGAAGAACAGGGTCCAACCCCTATCCAGGAGTTTGGTTCCGGCGCCGGTGCTGTGCGTGGAGGTTAGCCCCACCAGGTGTAATTGGTATCGCTCCACCTCCCTCACAAGCTCCGGCTCCTTCCCCCCCAGCGAGGTCACGTTCCATGTCCCCAGAGCCAGCCTTTGCCGCCCGGGTCCGGTCCATCGGTGCCCCCCGCCTTCACCGCCACCTAGTTGGCAGCGCACCCGACCCCGACAATTCCTCCCGCGGGTGGTGGGTCCACGGGACGATGGAGGAGGAGATGGTGCTTCCACGTTGCTTATTCGGGCTGGGCCCGGCCAGGCTCCGTGGTAAGCCCGGCCACCAGGCGCTCGCATGCGGGCCCTCCGTCTGGGCCTGGCTCCAGACGAGGGCCCCGGGCTTCCTCCGGTCCGGGTCTCTCTTCCTTTTTGGTGTAATGTCATCAGGGTTTTTTTCCTGTAACCCCAGGTAGGGGGGCTAGGGGGTACTACCACTTGCCCAAGGTGGACCCCCAGACTAGTGGAGGGAAGGAGGCGTCTTACTTCTCCATTCTAGTTTTGCAACTAGCCACTGCCGCAGCTCTCAATTGTCTTCCTTGATTAAATAAAAGTCTCAATCAAATATCCTCATCATCCTCATAGTGTGTATTATACAATATAAAACAATACGATATGATACAAAATCATCTGTCTGTTCGTGAGCTGCCAGCAGTGCACCCAGCACCACCCCGCATGTACGGTGCTGTACGTAGCTGACCTTCAGAGGCCTGGGTCTGTACGGTGCTGTACGTAGCTGACCTTGAGAGGCCTGGGTCTGTCCGGCTGCTTGATGCGCAGGTAGATCTGCCCGGCGATGGACAGGCCCATGAAGAACCAGTAGCTGAAGCTGTAGTAGTTGATGAGCTGGAAGACGTCCTCTACCGTCAGGTAGACCAGGGCCATGGCACACTGGGAGGGGGTGGAGAGGGGGGGAGAGAGAGGAGAGGGGGATGGAGAGGGGGGGAGAGGGAGGAGAGAGGGAGGAGAGGGGGGTGGAGAGCAGGGGGGAGGGAGGAGAGAGGGAGGAGAGGGGGGGGGAGAGGGGGGGAGAGGGAGGAGAGGGGGGTGGAGAGCAGGGGAGAGGGGGGGAGAGGGAGGAGAGAGGGGAGGAGAGGGGGGTGGAGAGCAGGGGAGAGGGAGGAGAGGGGGGTGGAGAGCAGGGGAGAGGGAGGAGAGAGGGAGGAGAGCAGGGGAGAGGGAGGAGAGAGGGAGGGGGAGGGGGATGCTTAGTTTGTGAAGTCACTGAGCCGTAGAGATGTGGGTTTGGAGCCCCGTACTGGTCAGTCATCCTACCCCCGGTCTAACTCTCTCTGGTGTGCATGTGATCCTGTGGGACCACACCAAGCTGAGATCAGGCATGGCTCCCGCCACTAGAGTGGGACGTGCTCCCAATAACGCCACCAGGACACCGGTGGGCTGCAGTCAAGCTACAACTGACTGGGCCATCTCTGAAACCAAGCAGGCGCAATGCATTCTGGGGAGATTCTATCCAAGGAACTTCAGTCGAGGCCAACGAACCTGACTCCCCCGTTCATGATTGGTGACGAACGGCCATGCGAACGTCTCCAGGAAGCGTTTAAAGACCCAGAGTGGGGGGTAGAGGGCTGGTGTGGGGGGGTTTAAAGACCCAGAGTGGGGGGTAGAGGGCTGGTGTGGGGGGGTTTAAAGACCCAGAGTGGGGGGTAGAGGGCTGGCGTGGGGGGGTTTAAAGACCCAGAGTGGAGGGTAGAGGGCTGGTGTGGGGGGGTTTAAAGACCCAGAGTGGGGGGTAGAGGGCTGGTGTGGGGGGGTTTAAAGACCCAGAGTGGGGGGTAGAGGGCTGGCGTGGGGGGGTTTAAAGACCCAGAGTGGGGGGTAGAGGGCTGGCGTGGGGGGGTTTAAAGACCCAGAGTGGGGGGTAGAGGGCTGGTGTGGGGGGGTTTAAAGACCCAGAGTGGGGGGTAGAGGGCTGGCGTGGGGGGGGTTTAAAGACCCAGAGTGGGGGGTAGAGGGCTGGCGTGGGGGGGTTTAAAGACCCAGAGTGGGGGGTAGAGGGCTGGCGTGGGGGGGTTTAAAGACCCAGAGTGGGGGGTAGAGGGCTGGCGTGGGGGGGTTTAAAGACCCAGAGTGGGGGGTAGAGGACTGGTGTGGGGGGGTTTAAAGACCCAGAGTGGAGGGTAGAGGACTGGTGTGGGGGGGTTTAAAGACCCAGAGTGGGGGGTAGAGGGCTGGCGTGGGGGGGTTTAAAGACCCAGAGTGGGGGGTAGAGGACTGGTGTGGGGGGGTTTAAAGACCCAGAGTGGAGGGTAGAGGGCTGGTGTGGGGGTGTTTAAAGGACAATGCTCGTTTTTGACAACCTGGACCTTATTTACGACATATTATAAGACGTTTGACTCACCGAGATAACTTTGGTGTAGTTCGGAGGCATGTAGAAGAAATTTAAAATCCAGCACGAGCCAGTATATCCATGTAATGGCGGTCGTGGGGGCACTGAGAATGCAGTTTCTAAAAATCTATTTTCTGCTGCGAAACGGTTGTTTTCATCAATCTGTCTTTATGAATCGCTAGTTGTGCTTACATAGAGCGTAGGGTTCACATGCCTCTGTAATATGATCTTTCGAAACGTCTTTCGAAAACTAAATAGCTTCCCCACTTGCTCCAGCACGCATGCGCACAGCGTGCCATCGTTGCTGTGCGTGCTGGAGAAAATAGATTTTTAGAAAATAGAAAATAGATTTTTAGAAACTGCATTCTAGAAAATAGATTTTTAGAAACTGCATTCTAAGTGCCCCGACCACCGCCATTACATGGATATACTGGCTCGCGCTGGATTTTAAATTTCTTCTACATGCCTCCGAACTACACCAAAGTGATCTCGGTGAGTCAAACATCTTATAATATGTCGTAAATAAGGTCCAGGTTGTCAAAAACGAGCATTGTCCTTTGAGGACCCAGAGTGGGGGGTAGAGGACTGGTGTGGGGGGGTTTAAAGACCCAGAGTGGGGGGTAGAGGGCTGGTGTGGGGGGGTTTAAAGACCCAGAGTGGGGGGTAGAGGACTGGTGTGGGGGGGTTTAAAGACCCAGAGTGGGGGGTAGAGGGCTGGTGTGGGGGGGTTTAAAGACCCAGAGTGGGGGGTAGAGGGCTGGTGTGGGGGGGGTTTAAAGACCCAGAGTGGGGGGTAGAGGGCTGGCGTGGGGGGGTTTAAAGACCCAGAGTGGGGGGTAGAGGGCTGGCGTGGGGGGGGTTTAAAGACCCAGAGTGGGGGGTAGAGGGCTGGCGTGGGGGGGTTTAAAGACCCAGAGTGGGGGGTAGAGGGCTGGCGTGGGGGGGTTCTTACGTTGAAGAGCAGGGCGGGGACAGGAGTGTACCTCTCTGCGTGGATCATACTCAGAGCATCGGGGAGGTGGCCCTCACGAGCTCCCACAAAGAACAGCCTGGAGACGGAGTCAGCAAACATTAGCGCATACACACCACACACACACACACACACACAGACACACACACACACACACCACACACACACCACACACACCACACACACACACACACACCACACGCACACACCACACCACACCACACACACACACACACACACACCACACACGCATACACACACACACACACACACACACACACCACACACACACACACACCACACACACACACACCACACACACACAAACACACGCACGCACACACACACGCACACACACACACCACACACACGCACACACACACACACACACACACACGTAAGCTTCGACGCAGCCTCACCCAGGAGAGAGGGTCAGAGGCTCCTACTATAAAACTCACTCGAGCAGATTTTTGTCATGGTAACACTACAATTAGAACATCCATTAAGACTATTTTAAGAATGTGTGTGTGTGTGTGTGTGTGTGTGTGCGCGCGCGTGTGTGTGTGTGTGTGTGTGTGTGTGTGTGTGTGTGTGTGTGTGTGTGTGTGTGTGTGTGTGACCAGGCTGACCTGGAGGCAGCGATGATGGAGGCGTTGAGGCCCCCGTAGCAGGACAGGGCCACAGCGATGGGGATGGTCCAGCTCATCACTCCCAGCGTGTGGTCAGCAAATGTCTACACAACAACACTTCAGAGTTAGATATGGCATTTCAACACAAAACACACACACAGGCAGGTAGACACACACACACACACAAATGGCACACAAACATACACATTCCCTATGGTTAAAGTTGTTCCATGTAAACAGTGCCAATGGCTGAGCTGGTGGTTGCTGTGGTAACTCACCACAGCAACAGCATCACTGGCCAGGATGGCGCTCATATCGAGCACAGCGTAGTACGCCACATTGGTCATGATGTAGATCACCGTGACGATCGGCATGGAGATGGCAATGGACAGCGGCAGATTCCTATGGAAATGAGGCGATAGGATTAATCAGAAAGCCATATTGGTGTTAAGATGATTCTGGACTGGACTGGACTGGACTGGACTGGACTGGACTGGACTGGACTGGACAAGACAGGAGAGGACAGGACTGAACTCGACTGGACTGGACTGGACTGGACTGGACTGGACTGGACTGGACTGGACTGGACTGGATGAAAGTGGACTGAACTAAACCGGACTGGACTGTGTGCAGAGTACCTCTCTGGGTTCTTGATTTCCTCGGTGACGAAGTTGAGGGTGTCCCAGCCAGAATAGGAGAAGAGAGCAGAGTAGAGCGCCAAGGCGATGTCGCCTGGGTTCGAAGACGAGCCATGGAACGATGCCTCGAAATTCCCTGTGTAACCTTGGGAACGGAGACAGAAAGATCACCATGGAGACACAGGTGGTATGGGTTGATGTTAGTTTAATAATGAATAAGACAATGTTTTGCTTAGCTGATTGATTGATTGATTGATGAGTGTAAGGCTCACCCTGGCATAGTTTGACGATGCCAGTGATGATAATGACGATGAGCGCAATCACTTTGGCGTAGGTGAACATATCCTGGACCCTGGTGCCCCACTTCACATAGGCTGAGTTGATGAACGTCAGCAGGCCTGAACCAATCACAGGAGAGAGACATACTTGGGTTGACCAATTAAAAAGCCTGGACCAGAAGTATAAAAGCTACATACTGGTCCATATTACCTTGGCATATTCAGACAGGGCAGACTGACAAACTGACATGTTTTACTTTATTTAAACTTTATTTTAATACTCTAAGTCTCTTTTATGGGTGAGCCCTGCAATTACAAAACAAACACAATCATAAAAAGATATAAACCAGATACACACAGATTACATACATGTTGTAGGTTACATGGAGCGAGACTAATTGCCCTGTTGAGTGGGCTGAGGGAGTGGCCTGCTGAAGTCAGGATATATAAACAGCACAGGCCCAAGTGTTCCCCAGATTGCTTTAATCTCTGGAAGGAACTTGGAGCTACAAGACTGAACTAGAAACCTAAGTATAATTTTCTTACTCTAATAGCTAGTGCTAAGTGCTAAGTCGTCAGTGTCGTTGTGAAACTGTGCTTTGTTATTCAATGTTATTGTGAGAGTTAGTTTCGGTCTGAGCTAGACTAATTGCCCTGTTGAGTGGGCTGAGGGAGTGGCCTACTCTCCTGGCAGACGATTAGCAATCAGCAGTTACAGGCCTTAAGCATTGACGGCTTAGACAGCGACAGCTCCCTCCGGCGCGCGAGGGCGACCAAAGGCACCGGGCGACTTATTCAAGAGCGACTTTGTCAAGAAAGCCTGTCAGGAAGGTAGTACGTCTGCACCTACCTCTGTACCTGTTTTGGTAGCATTATGTGTTTGCGTCCAAATCCTGTTGTGTTCCCTCTACGGGGGTCACGCAGACACTGGGTCACCCCCAGACTCCGTAACCCCTCTAACCTCATCTATCCGACTGTCTCAACTCATAGAGAGCAAGTGGTGACAGGGGGACTTTGGAATTGCCAGTCGGCGGTGCCCAAAGCTGAGTTTATTTCAGGCTATGCATCCTTGCTCTCCCTCAGCTTCCTTGCTCTCACCGAGACATGGATCACACCAGAGAACACTGCCACACCCGCAGCCCTGTCAGATGTGTATTCTTTCTCCCACACTCCCAGAGCTGCGAGGCGAGGTGGTGGTACTGGCCTGCTCATTTCCCCAACATGGAAATACTCACTCGTCTCGATTCCACAGTTCTCCCCTCCCTCTTTTGAATTCCATGCTGTCTCTGTCACGTATCCAATCAAGCTCACCATTGCTGTTGTGTATCGCCCACCAGGTCCTCTTGGTGAATTCCTAGAGGAGCTCGATACACTAGTTTCGCACTTCCCAGATGATGGGTCCGCACTCATCCTTCTCGGGGACTTCAACATCCAGAGTGAGAAATTGGAACCTCTCCTCTCCTTCCTCTCTTCCTTCGATCTTCACCTCTCTTCTTCTCCTCCTACTCACAAAGCCGGCAACCAGCTAGATCTCATCTTCACTAGACACTGTTCTACCTCTAACCTGTCTGTCATGCCCCTCCATCTCTCTGACCACTATTCCATGTCCTACTCCCTCTCCATCCCCTCTTCCCCTGTAACTCCTCCTCCTACCCACATGGTTACCGCCCGTAGCCATCTCCGCTCGCTCTCCCCTACTGACCTTTCCTCTGCTGTCACCTCCGCCCTCCCCGCCCCTGAATCCTTCTCTCTCCTACCCTCTGATACTGCCACTGATCTTCTCCTCTCTACTCTTTCCTCTTCTCTGGACAATCTCTGTCCCCTCACCTCCAGGCCTGCACGCCCAACTCCACCTGCCCCATGGCTGTCGGACTCAGTGCGTACTGATAGACGGAGCCTGAGAATAGCTGAGCATAAATGGAGGAAAGGCAAGCTCCCAGAGGACCTTCTTAATTTCCAATCTCTTCTTTCCACATTCTCCTCCTCTCTGTCTGCTGCTAAAGCTGCTTTCTTCCGCTCTAAAATCCTAAACTCTGCTTCCAATCCTAAAAAACTCTTTGAAACCTTCTCTTCACTACTCCAGCCCCCACCTCCTACTCCCAACTCCTCCCTTCTCCCTGATGATTTCGCCAACTTCTTTGGCAAGAAAGTTAACGATATCAGATCCTCTTTCCCCCCTCCCCCGGTCAACGCTCCGTGCACGAAACTCACCCCCCACCCCCACCCTCTCTCCCCTCCCTGCTCCCCCCCTCCTCTCCACGCCCCACCTTATCCCACTTTTCTCCCCTCTCCTCCAACGAGGCCCTCAACCTTGTAACATCTAACCGCCCCACCACGTGCTCCCTAGACCCTGTTCCCTCGACTCTCCTTCAGTCTGTTGCACCCGAACTCCTTCCCTTCCTAACCCACCTCATCAATGCATCTCTTGTATCAGGATGCTTTCCCTCTGCTTTCAAGACTGCCAGAGTCACCCCCCTCCTAAAGAAACCATCTCTCGAACCTGATGTCAAAAACTACAGACCGGTTTCCCTTCTATCCTTTCTATCCAAAACACTTGAACGTGCTATCTTTAACCAACTGTCTTCGTACCTCCACCCGAACAACCTCCTAGATCCCCACCAATCCGGGTTCAAGGCTGGCCACTCGACAGAGACCGCCCTCCTTGCAGTAACAGAGTCACTCCATGCCGCAAGAGCGAACTCTCTCTCCTCTGTCCTGATACTCCTAGACCTGTCAGCAGCATTTGATACGGTAGACCACCAGATCCTCCTCTCCACCCTCGAGGAGAAAGGCATCGATGGCTCTGCAAACTCCCTGTTTGCATCCTACCTGACGGGCCGCTCCTACCAGGTGACATGAAGAGGGTCGACGTCGGAACCGCGTAGTCTGACTACGGGGGTTCCACAAGGGTCTGTCCTGGGTCCTCTCCTGTTTTCCCTCATCATTACATCTCTGGGCTTTGTCATTCGCTCGCATGGCTTCTCCTATCACTGCTATGCCGATGACACCCAACTGGTTCTGTCATTTCCCCCTTCTGATACAAAAGTGGAGACACGCATAGCTGGGTGCTTGGCTAACATCTCGGAGTGGATGACGACACATCACCTCAAGCTCAATCTGGACAAGACTGAGCTGCTGTTCCTCCCGGGGAAGGGCTGTCCGCACCGGGACCTGGCCATCACCATTGAAGACACAGTGGTGACCCCGACTCGGACTGCGAGGAATCTGGGTGTGACCCTGGATGACCAACTGTCATTTTCCTCACATGTCACATCCGTCACACGTTCCTGCAGATTCATGCTCTACAACATCAAGAGGATTCGCCCTTTCCTCACTAATGAAACGGCGCAGGTACTCATCCAGGCCCTGGTCATCTCCCGCCTGGACTACTGCAACTCCCTCTTCGCTGGGGCACCGGCGTCAGCCCTTAAACCTCTGGAACTTGTCCAGAAAGCTGCTGCTCGCCTGGTGTTCAACCACCCCAAATTCTCCCACACAACTTCCCTCCTCCGTTCCTTACACTGGCTCCCTGTAGCGGCTCGCATCCAGTTTAAAACTCTGGCGCTAACCTACAGGGCAATGAAAGAAACAGCCCCCTCCTACCTCCAGGCCATGGTCAAACCCTACACCCCCTCCCGACCGCTACGCTCTGCTACCTCAGGGCGACTGGTTGCCCCGTCACTCCGAGGCTCCTGCGGTCGATCGACACGGTCACGGCTCTTCTCTGTCCTGGCCCCGCAGTGGTGGAATGAACTGCCCACTGATGTCAGGACAGCAGAGTCGCTGCCCATCTTTCTTTGCAGGCTCAAAACTCATCTCTTCAAGAAGTACTACAACAATCCTCCCACCTTAGGACTTATTTTATTATATTATATTGCACTGTACTTTAGATTGCGATTCTTGCACTTTGCCTTCAGCACTAGATTATGCTCTTAGTCACTTGTTTTAGAAAGAAGATGCACTTGTGAGTTCTGGCAAGTAGTACATTGGCTCTTCCTACGTTAAATGCAATTATTGTTAGTTGCTTTGGATAAAAGCGTCTGCTAAATGACTGTAATGTAATGTAATGTCTCTTGATCTCAAGTCTAGATCATATTTCTGTCTCCAGCACCCACTCCCCTCAGTACGCTGCAGCCATAGGCTAGCCTGTTCAAACCTCAACATTCAGTTCGGACATCAGTGGCAAAGGACACACACACACACGCGCGCACACACACGCAGTCACTACTCACATATGCAGGCGGCGGCCAGGAGGCGGGCGGCGCCGTACGGCGGTTCACAGGTGGGGAAGAGCGGCTGCACCAGGTAGTTGGCGAAGGTGATGGCGATGACCGCCTGGCTGGTGGGCTCGATAATGAGCAGGGACGTCCACAGCCGGATGAAGGCCAGGAAGCCGCCGAAGGCCTCCAGGATGTAGGCGTAGCTGGCGCCCGACTTGGTGATGGTGGTGCCCAGCTCGGCGTAGCACAGCGCCCCGACCACGGAGAACATGCCCCCGATGGCCCAGATGACCAGCGACAGCCCGTAGGAGGCGCTGTAGATCAGCACGCCTTTAGGGGAGACGAAGATCCCCGACCCGATCATGTTCCCCACAATGAGGCTGATCCCGTTGAGCAGCGAGATCTCCTTCTTCAGCTGCATGCTCTCCTTGGGGGGCGCGGCGTCCTCGTGGGCGGAGCTGTCGTCCAGCTTCCTGGTCTCTTCCTGGTTCTTCATGGTAGCGTCCGGTTAAAATGGCGTCTGGTTGGACCAGGGCTGGACCGACGGTGGTCCGCTGGTAGGCAGACGCTGGACGGCCTGTGGGTAGTATCCTGGGGAGGAGAGAGGAGAGGGAAGACGAGAGGAGAGGAGAGAGGGGACATAGAGGGAAGAGGAGAGAGTTTAGAGGAGGCGGTGTGCAATACATCGGGAGCTGGCAGAGAAACACTGTACAGAGGCCACACCCACTATCAACAGCGTGTCCACAGAGGCCACACCCACTATCAACACCATGTCGACAGAGACCACACCCACTATCAACACCATGTCCACAGAGGCCACACCCACTATCAACACCATGTCGACAGAGACCACACCCACTATCAACACCATGTCCACAGAGGCCACACCCACTATCAACACCATGTTGTAACACGCTGTCTGCATATACTTTGTGGCACAGTAGTGCAACTATAAAATGAGGGAGGTTTATTTATACAAAATTAAATACTAATTTAATACTATTATTTATTTATACAAAATTAATACTAATACTAATCAATACAGAGGAACAAGACCAAGGGGAGGACGCGAGCAAGGGTGCCAAAGGAGTGAAATAAAAACAACTCCCAGCTAGTCCTCAAGCTACCTGTCCTAAATACGCTCTAATAACAGTCTCTGCATAAACTAAACCAAGAAAATAGAAGAGGTGGCACCCTGGAGGAAGCTGACCTAATGTATATAGACAAAAGCTGACTTGTGATGGACATGGAAGCCCTCGGCCATCTTACCTGACGACCTCACTCTCACCCTCCCCTGGGGCTTAACCGAAGGGACGACCACGGTCAACGGTCTGAACAAACACACTAGAACTCAAACCGGCCTGAACCAGAATTCACGAATACAGACACGGGACAGAGCAGACACTACATGCGTAAGTAAGTAATAAATGGTGCATTCGTTTGTGGTCGGAGCTGGCAAGTCACAAGTGGCAAAATACCTACCTCCGACCTGTGTGCATTCGAGCTATAGCGAATGATATGATGATGATATGATATGATATTGACGTCAGGGCAACTGGGGGCTGAGAAACGAATTTGCGACGAGGAAGTGCGAGTTCATGCGGTGTTTTATTTAATAATTCCTCGTAGCAAGTCGCAATTTGCCACCTCCCAGTTATAAACGAACGCACCATAAATGCCACCTAAACAGGAGAGGGAACGGGAGGCTTAAATGGGGACGCACGCTCCTCATTGGATGACAGGGACAGACGGACGAACAATGATTGACAGTATGACGAACCCTACCTGGGAGGGGGAGACAGAGGGAGGAACAAACAAAACAACAAACAACACAACACCCACCGCACATAGACGAGGGGGGGGGGGGACGTTGCATGTCGTAGCTGTAAGGAGAAAGGAAGCCAGGGTGAAATGCAGCCAGGGTCAGCGTGTGGCGGTAGAGGAGTAGAGGCCGGGGCTGGAGGCTGGGCTAGGGGGTAGAGGCCGGGGCTGGAGGCTGGGCTAGGGGGCTTAGGACGGGGCTGGAGGCTCAGAAGGTCGAGGCTGGACTGTGGGGTGTACATGTGAGGAATGTAGACAATGTACCGTAGGGTGACTTGAGTAGTACAGTAAGCGGTGGGTGTGTTGGGTGGGGGGAGGGTGTGTTGGGTGGGTGTGGGTGTGTTGGGTGGGGGGAGGGTGCAGAACAGCGGAGGGGAGCAGAGGGAGGCGGGGGTGGGTAGATCAGAGGTTGGTAGAGCAGGAGTGACAAGCCGTCTGTAAATGATTCCTCTCTCTGCTGCTGGAGTGGCTCTCTTGCCGCGGTGGACCAACATGAAGCCATGCTCGTGATGGGAAAGCATCTATCAAAACCATGCAGCTCTTTCAACTCCAGTTGTTTCAAGGAAGAGAAAGAGACAGAAGTACAGAATAGAGAGATAGAGGGACGAAAGGAGAGAGGGATAGGGGGACAGAAGGAGAGAGAGATCGAGGGACAGAAGGAGAGAGAGAAAGACAGGAGAAATAGAGAAGGACAGAATAGAGAGAGGGACAGAAGGAGAGAGATAGAGGGCCAGGAGAGAGATGGGAGAACAGATGGATTGGATATTATTTCATAATCTCAATCTGTGCTGCTCTGATAACACTATTATAGCCTATTACTTCTACCTTATTATTTATTTATGTAGCCCAGAGGTGCCCACACTTTTTTGGCTTGTGAGCTACTTTTAAAATGACCAGCCCCCACCCCCCCTGCCCCCCCCCCTGCCCCCCCCCCTCCCCTCCCCTCGGCAGACCTCTCCCCACACCCCCGGAACCCCCGCCCTTCTGTCATGAGTCATGTCTCAATGAGTCATGTCTCATTCAAATCATATCTTTAAGTGAATCTCATTGCTGAAAGCCCATACAAAATAACAACATGCAACCGAAATAACAACATATGGCTACTGTTTCAAAATCAAAGAATACTCTATTAAGCAAACTACCAATTAAGCTACTTCACACTGGAAGTGGTAATTTTGTTGTATATATGCCTTGCACAATCTTAACAGGTAACAGACAGCTAGTTGCCAGTGTCTGTTGCCAGTGACTTGAATGACTCAATCACACAGCACAATACACTCTAATGACGTAAACTGAATGGAGTCAGCCAGGCTTGCATAATCCTGACTTGTTTCGAGTTTCTGATTGATTTTGCTAGGCTATTATCAGCCCTCTAGTTTACCATGGTCCAAAAGAGACACATACACGCACACACACACACACACACACACACACACACACACGCACACACGCACACACACACACTCACAATCGCACAGACGCGCCACCACGGAGACAACTGCTGACAGTCGCTGCGGTTTTGTAAAGTTGAGTTCCCTTGATAAATTAATCGACGCAACTGAGCACCGGCGCAAGAGTCGCAAATAGTACACCGTGCATTCAGGAATATTCCTAATCAATAGGCAACGATATTGACCTATTTGTCAAACGGCACAATGGTAAACAGCTGGTAAGTTAACCAAACCAATAAGTACAAAATGCAATATGCCTTGATTTCTTTTTCTGATTTCATTCTTTGTTGAAATGTAACAAAACACTACGAATATAATACAATTGTAGCCTACACGTATGGAAGCGCAAGCATAGCATACCAGCCAGGCGGATATGAATGAGAGGCATCCTGGCTTCGATGATGAGTTAATACGGAAATTATATTTACGCCTACCTACAGCATTGCTGATTTAATATTCCGCACAATACAACATTCATATTTTATAAAACCTTACTAGGCTACATGTAGAGGAAAATTTGGGAGAAAAAGAAAACCCATCCATATCCTTTCTCGTATTTATAGCAGATCATATGAGCTTTATGTTCATCTCCACCGTTGAGTATTAGGCTAGTGGATGTGAACGGAGTCTTACCTTGTTCTGGTGGTCTGTTTACCGGGTTTGACAGCTTGCCGGGACGTCCTTGCGCTGCGGCATCCCTCACCACACACCCGTTCTCTCACACACCCGTTCTCTCACACACCCGTTCTCTCACACGGCGACGAATCACTAGGGTCACGTGACGCCGATAGCAGAACATAAAGATCACGTGAAGGCGTCAAGAATCCCCTACAGACCCTTTTATGCTATTCTTTTATCATATTATGTCCTTCCAGCTGAAGCGACCAGCATTCTACACCACAGGCACACTGGTAGTGAAAGAGGCCAACAGTGGAACTCTAATGCGCAACCTAAAATATGACTTTACAAAATTATTTTCAAGTTTATTTCTCAACACACCTCATAAACGGTTAAATCGTGAAAGGGACTAAATAATCAAAAGGAAAGAGGGGTGAAAAAACAGCAGACAATCATGAAATCAATCATACTGTAGTAATCTAGGCCTAGCCTACTGAATGATAAACCAGGCCAGGTCAAGCCTGGCTTATGTGCGTGGCTGGCTTGTTTCTGTTCAGGACTGATAGGACGGAAGCTAGTTATGCCACTGAAATAGCTGTGAATTGAAATGACATTAAATAATGTCTGATAAATTAAGATAGGTCTTGTCGCCTAGGCACATCAGTTCCAATGCTTACAATGCTAATCCAGCACAATAAGAGCGGGATAGCCAGTTAGCTCATGAGCTCACAACAACTAGCAGCAGCTTCCATAACATTAATTGTAGCGGTCAGTGGCTAAAGCAGTTACACTGATGATTCCTGTAATGTTAGCTATTTTGCTGCAATTGGTTCAACTTCTGTTTCTGGACAAAGGTAAGGGATGAACCCAGATATCACAAGGCTAGCGGACCTACAGCGGGTCCCCAATGGACGAGCTGTCGGACCTCCGGCCGAATCCGCTGGCAGGTTCCTGGCCATTTGCACCAGTGTTAATTTTGACAGCAAATTATGATTTTGTTTTAGTCATAGTCTTTTGACTAAAATGCCATTTAGTTTTAGTCATATTTTAGTCATCTGACTTGTTTAAGTTTGAGTCTAGTTTTAGTTGACTAAATATCCTCACGATTTTAGTCGACAAAATCTACCATTTAGACAACTCAAATTTAACAGGCTTAGTTCAATCAATCAATCAAGTTGGATTTATATAGCACCCTTCATGAAACCCAGCTTTACAGAGTCCAGTATTCATTCAGACAGTCATACCGGTGGTGGTCAGATACATCTGTAGCCACAGCTGCCCTGGGGCAGACTGACAGAAGCGTGGCTGCTTCTGTCAGACAGTTTCATAATGAAGCATTCCTCTCCCCCAGTCTGATGCTAACTGTGTTTGTGCCTGATATAGCAAGCTATAACATTATCATGTCAGCACTAGTTGGCTAGTCAGACTAGCTAACATCAGGCACAGGCTAGCTAACGTCACACCGGAGGAGAGGAGCTATGGCGGCGCCAGGTAGCTAACTGTTCGTGTCTTATCCATCTAGCTACAGTATAACATTAGACAGCAGCAGTAGTTGCTTAGCTATCTTACCCAGACTAGCTAACGCTAGATACCCCCGCCAGCCGCCACAACCATAGCCCCACTTGTTGCTACACAGTGTCATCATCATCATCATCATCTTCATCCGCTTATCCAGGGTCGGGTCGCGGAGGCAGCAGCTCCAGCAGGGGGCCCCAGACATCCCTTTCCCTAGCAGCATCAACCAGCTCTGCCTGGGGAATCTTTAGCCGCTCACAGGCCAGTGCGGAGATGTAGTCCCGCCACCTAGTCCTGGGTCTACCCCGCGGCCTCCTCCCAGCCGGACACGCCTGGAACACCTCCCTAGGGAGGCGCCCAGGAGGCATCCTCACTAGATGCCCGAACCACCTCAACTGGCTCCTTTCGACGCAAAGGAGCAGCGGCTCTACTCCGAGTCTCTCCCGGATGACTGAACTTCTCACCCGATCTCTCAGGGAGACCCCAGCCACCCTCCGGAGAAAACTCATTTCGGCCGCTTGTATCCGTGATCTCGTTCTTTCGGTCATGACCCATCCTTCGTGACCATAGGTGAGGGTGGGGACGAAGATAGACCGGTAGATCGAGAGCTTTGCCTTTTGGCTCAGCTCTCTTTTCGTCACAACAGTGCGGTAAAGCGACTGCAGAACCGCACCAGCTGCTCCAATTCTCCGGCCAAACTCCCTCTCCATGGTTCCCTCACTCGTGAACAAGACCCCCAGATACTTGAACTCCTTCACTTGGGGTAAGGACTCATTTCCTACTCGGAGCGGACAGGCCACCGGTTTCCTGCTGAGAACCATGGCCTCAGATTTAGAAGTGCTTATTCTCATCCCAGCCGCTTCACACTCAGTTGC
Organism: Borostomias antarcticus; assembly: GCF_949987555.1. Taxonomy (NCBI): domain Eukaryota; kingdom Metazoa; phylum Chordata; class Actinopteri; order Stomiiformes; family Stomiidae; genus Borostomias; species Borostomias antarcticus. The sequence continues at coordinate 9,398,133 of NC_140237.1, forward strand.
GAACCTATCCAGAGAGTGCTGGAGGTCGCAGGCAGCTGATGCCATCAGGACCACATCATCTGCAAAAAGCAGTGACGTGATCCCCAGCTCACCGAACTGCAAACCCACCTCCCCCCGGCTACGCCTCGATATCCTGTCCATGAAAATCACAAACAGGATTGGTGACAAAGCGCAGCCCTGGCGGAGGCCAACACCCACCGGAAAGGAAGACGACTTACTGCCGAGGACCCGGACACAGCTCTCGCTCTGGGTGTACAGGGATTGGATGGCCCTAAGTAGGGACCCCCTCACCCCATACTCCCGCATAACCCTCCACAAGACCTCTCGAGGGACCCGGTCGTAAGCCTTCTCCAAGTCCACAAAACACATGTAGACAGGTTGGGCAAACTCCCAAGCCCCCTCCAAGATCCTTGCGAGAGTGAAGAGCTGGTCGGTAGTTCCACGACCAGGACGAAATCCGCATTGTTCCTCTTCGATCTGAGGTTCGACTATCGGCCGGACCCTCCTTTCCAGCACCTTGGAGTAAACTTTCCCTGGGAGGCTGAGTAATGTGATGCCTCTATAATTCGCACACACCCTCTGGTCCCCTTTTTTGAATATGGGGATCACCACCCCAATCTGCCACTCCTTCGGCACTGACCCAGACTTCCACGCAATGTTACAGAGGCGTGTCAACCAAGACAGCCCCTCTACACCCAGCGCCTTCAGCATTGCTGGACGGATCTCATCAGTCCCTGGGGCTCTGCCACTGTGGAGTTGTTTGACTACCTCAGTGACCTCCTCCAAGGACATTGACGACCCCCCATCATCTTCCGGCTCTGCCTCGTTCGTAGAGGGTGGATTAGTCGGGTTCAGGAGTTCCTCAAAGTGCTCCTTCCAACGCTCAACAACCTCCTCAGTTGAGGTCAGCAGTGTCCCCTCCTTGCTGTATACAGCTTGGATGGTCCCCCGCTTTCCCTTCCTGAGGTGTCTGATGGTCTTCCAGAAACACTTTGGTGCCGACCGAAAGTCCTTCTCCATGGTTTCTCCGAACTCCTCCCACACCCGCTGCTTTGCCTTGGTCACGGCCGAAGCCGCAGCCCTCCGGGCCAGTCGATACCCTGCAACTGTTTCTGGGGTCTCCCGGGCTAACATATCCCGGAAGGCCTCCTTCTTCAGTCGGACGGCTTCCCTGACCACCGCTGTCCACCACGGTGTCCGAGGGTTACCGCCCCTTGAGGTACCTATGGCCCTCAGGCTATACAGTGTAACGTTAGCTAACCTGTGCCTAACATTATCTAGCCACTAACGTTAGCGTTGCAATAATCAGACACTTACGTTCTCCCCCGCCACAAACCTACGTGAAACACTGGTTTCTTTTAGCTTGTATTGTATTTGAAGTATTTCAGAAACACACCAGCTTGGGTTTAGCTAATAGAGTAACGTTAGCCGGGGGTGGGGGGGGTGCTTACCTTCTCGTGAATTTCGGGATGACTGTTCTCCAAATGTCGCTTTAAGTTTGTTGTATTTTTGCCAGTCATTTTCACCCCACACGGTTTACAAATGGTTTTGTTTTCCTTTGCATCAAATATGAAGTTTATCCAGATGTCTGCTCTCCTCATTCTCCCGGTGTGTGCGAACGTTGACAAAGACATTTCTGAACTGTGGTCATTTACTGAACAGTTCAGGCGCAGCAGTCGTATGCTGTTAGTTGACTTCCCGCCGGCCGGCGTAGCAACGGTACTATTCAAATGTAGGCTAAATACACACAGGCTACCTGTAGGTTGCATCCAACTCATTCTATTAATACATCCATGATCCAACTGCGCACATCCCGAACCTCGACATTCTGATTTGAACTTTTCCCATACGTCCCTCCATAACCATTTTTGTCTAGTTTTTATTTGTTGACGAAAATGTGAATAGATATAGTCATAGTTTTTGTCATCATACATTCATTTTTATTTAGTTATCGTCTCGTGACGATAACCCAAAAAATGTCGTTGACGAATAGTTTTCGTCATAGTTCTTGTCAACGAAATTAACATTGATTTGCACATCGAATGGCAAGCGGACCTCTGGCGGATTATTAGTGTCAGGGACAGTGGTTCGCTGGTAATCCGAAATGCTCCCGCTATTGCTCCACCACCATTCCACCGGTAGTTTATTGTCTATATCCTAGGCCCATTGACCCTAGGCTTATGGATTTCTATTGCTAAATTAACTTACTCTGAACATTTCTTTGGGTAACCCTTCCTTTCATAGTCTTTCAATTATTAAACTTTTACCTGGTAAATACATGCAAAGTATAGCCTAATATATAATGGGTAATTACTGAGACACCTATACTGTAGGTATGATTTCAAAACAGGAGTATTTCAAATGTTCAATTACTGCACATAAATTCAATAACTGACATAGCACCACCAGGTAACCACATTTATACATAGCTTCTATAACATCCAGTGACAAAATATTTTCCACACCGGGGCCTGAACCGCTGACCTTTGGCATGGGAGGTGGACACGCTATACACTATACTACCAAGGAACTTGATACTGCACGATGTCATAGTGTTCTTATTTTGGTGTTCTGGGACCACTGCCTCCCACTGCCTCTCATGGTGGCAACATAGAACTGCAGATCAACAACATGAAGGAGGGAGGGAGTGACAACCGGACAAATGCTATCTATGATGCGCTGGCTTCCAGCCACGCACAATAAAACCATGAAACCACACACAATCACTCAATGATAAATAAAAGCCAAGAGCAACATCAAGCCTTTTATATTAATGTTTTAACACCAATTCATGACATTTGTAAACTTTTCGTTTTATAGTTATTAGACTAGGAGGGGCATGATTGGGAGGCATGGCCACCACGATCTGAACCCGAGTGGTGTTTTTACACCTGGCATCAGAACACCTTAGGCCGAAGGTCAATGATCGATTTTGTTATTGTATCATCTGATCTGAGGCCATGTGTTTTGGACACTCGGGTAAAGAGAGGGGCAGAGCTGTCCTCTGATCACCATCTGGTGGTGAGCTGGTTTCGATGGCGGGGAAAGCTTCTGGACAGACCTGGAAAACCCAAGCGTGTAGTGAGGGTGAACTGGGAAAGTCTGGAGGAAGAGCCTGTTCGTAGAGATTTCAATTGCCACCTCCGGCGGAGCTTCTCCCTGTGGAGGTTGGGGACATCGAGCATGAGTGGTTGGTGTTCAAAGCCTCCATTGCTGAAGCTGCGGCTGGGAGCTGTGGCCTGAGGGCCATAGGTACCTCAAGGGGCGGTAACCCTCGGACACCGTGGTGGACAGCGGTGGTCAGGGAAGCCGTCCGACTGAAGAAGGAGGCCTTCCGGGATATGTTAGCCCGGGGGACTCCAGAAGCCATTGAAGGGTATTGACTGGCCCGGAGGGCTGCGGCTTCGGCTGTGACCAAGGCAAAGCAGCGGGTGTGGGAGGAGTTCGGAGAAACCATGGAGAAGGACTTTCGGTCGGCACCAAAGTGTTTCTGGAAGGCCATCAGGCACCTCAGGAAGGGAAAGCAAGGGACCATCTAAGCTGTATACAGCAAGGAAGGGACCTCAACTGAGGAGGTTGTTGAGCGTTGGAAGGAGCACTTTGAGGAACTCCTGAACCCGACTAATCCACCCTCTACGTTCGAGGCAGAGCCAGAAGATGATGGGGGGTCATCATCAATTTCCCTGGAAGAGGTCACTGAGGTAGTCAAACAACTCCACAGTGGCAAAGCCCCAGGGACTGATGAGATCCGTCCAGAAATGCTGAAGGCGCTGGGTGTTGAGGGGCTGTCTTGATTAACACGCCTCTTAAACATTGCGTGGAAGTCCAGGTCAGTGCCAAAGGAGTGGCAGACTGGGGTGGTGGTCCCAATATTCTAAATTATATTACAATTATAAAGGCATCACATTACTCAGCCTCCCAGGGAAAGTGTACTCCAAGGTGCTGGAAAGGAGGGTCCGGCTGAAAGTCGAACCTCAGATAAAAGAGGAACAATGCGGATTTCGTCCTGGTTGTGGAACCACCGACCAGCTCTTCCCTCTCGCAAGGATCTTGGAGGGAGCTTTGGAGTTTGCCCAACCTGTCTAAATGTGTTTTGTGGACTTGGAGAAGGCTTATGACCGGGTCCCTCGAGAGGTCTTGTGGAGGGTTATGCGGAAGTATGGGGTGAGGGGGTCCCTACTTAGGGCCATCCAATCCCTGTACACCCAGAGCGAGAGCTGTGTCCGTGTCCTCGGCAGTAAGTCGTCTTCCTTTCCGGTGGGGGTTGGCCTCCGCCAGGACTGCGCTTTGTCACCAATCCTGATTGTGATTTTCATGGACAGGATATCGAGGCGTAGTCGTGGGAAGTTGGGTTTGCAGTTCGGTGAGCTGAGGAGCGCGTCGCTGCTATTTGCAATCGATGTGGTCCTGATGGCATCATCTGCCTGCAACCTCCAGCACTCTCTGGATAGGTTCGCAACCGAGTGTGAAGCGGCTGGGATGAGAATCAGCACTTCTAAATCTGAGGCCATGGTTCTCAGCAGGAAACCGATGGTTTGTCCGCTCCGAGTAGGAAATGAATCCTTACCCAAGTGAAGGAGTTCAAGTATCTGGGGGTCTTGTTCACGAGTGAGGGAACTATGGAGAGGGAGTTTGGCCGGAGAATCAGAGTAGCTGGTGCGGTTCTGCAGTCGCTTTAACACACTGTTGGACGAAAAGAGAGCTGAGCCAAAAGGCAAAGCTCTCGATCTACCGGTCTATCTTCATCCCCACCATCACCTATGGTCATGAAGGATGGGTCATGACTGAAAGAACGAGACCACGGACACAAGCGGCCGAAATTAAGAGTAGAGCCGCTGCTCCTTTGCATCGAAAGGAACCAGTTGAGGTGGTTCGGGCATCTAGTGAGGATGCCTCCTGGGCGCCTCCCTAGGCATGTCCAGGTGTTCCAGGCATGTCCGGCTTGGAGGAGGCCACGGGGTAGACCCAGGACCAGGTGGCGGGACTACATCTCCGCACTGGCCTGTGAGCGGCTAAAGATTCCCCAGGCAGAGCTGGTTGATGCTGCTAGGGAAAGGGATGTCTGGGGCCCCCTGCTGGAACTGCTGCCTCCACGACCCGACCCCGGATAAGAGGATGATGATGGATTGATATCAGACATGTCAATTAATGTCCTAATCTACAATGACAAGATTCCAATTGCCTTTCATCAAAAATGAAACAAGTGTAGCCTATTAAAGTGATATTCTTGTGGTTTCATACAAACCAATAAGACCAAACGATCTCTTCATCTGTATAATCAGTCCATTGCTTCATGCCTAGTACCATAACTGATCCAAGCAGAGAACATACCTTGCACCTAACAACTTTGAACTGAAATGACATCCGTGTCCCAACGACCTCCCTGTCTGGACGCAGCGAGTGATAATTGCAGCACCAGTGGAGCGCTGTGAGGAGCACGTGTAATTAGACCCGGTCTGTTAGGGACCTCGTGGCACGGGACACAGCACATAGGCACCAGACAGGGGAATGTTAAGTTGACCTGCAGGCCCAAGTGTCAAGGATGTAACAGATTTAATCACACATGCTCATGCAAAAGCATCACACACGTGCAGACACACACGCACATGTGCACACACACACACACATGCGCACACACACGCACATGTGCACACACACACACACATACACACACACGCACACACACACACACCCACACACACACCCACCCACACACACACACACACACACACACACACACAAGCACACACACACACACGCACACACACACACATAGACACTTACTCAGAGGCACACTCTCAAAATGTACAGAGAAAGAACACCTCATGTAATTCAGCAATCTGAGACATCCTGGTCTATTCTACAGTAGACCGCTGTGGTGATAGAGACTCTGCTGATGTGTTATGGTAATAAACCAGTAATACACAGATCATATGGTAATAAACCAGTAATACACAGATAATATGGTAATGAACCAGTAATACACAGATCATATGCTAATAAACCAGTAATACACAGATCATATGGTAATAAATCAGTAATACTCAAATCATTATAGGCCTGAACTACAGCAAGTGTGAGAGTGTGTTCAACGGACAGTTATTCAAGACAAACACACACAGCCCCTGCACCACCACCACACACACACATGCACACACATGCACAGACACACAAACACACACACAAACACACACACACACATGCACACACACGCACAGACACACAAACACACACACACACACACACATGCATACAGACACAATGAAGACTAATTCTGGACCTCAAAATGTCCCTCTAAGGTTTGGTGGGCAAGAGTCTAGTCTGTGACAAAAACATCCCAGAGGGCACCACACTTTTGAGTGATTTTAATGCAAGCGCTTGTACTGTAGATTATTAACAAAATAAACCTGTGTCTAAATTAACCCCACATTCCCTTTTCGACAGTGAGACTGATTAGGAAAGCTTGGGAGATAAATAGCCTACAACCTGAAAAGGCCAATTTTCAGCAGCCAATTTAATCAAATTCCTCTTGAGTCTAATGGACACTCCAGGTTCCCACACTAGAAATCAAGGTTCAATTCCCTCTCATGAAAGTAGGAATAGAGAAGCCTTGGATGAACAAAAGTGCCAATTAATCTGTTCATTTCAGCTTCATCCTACGTAGATGATTAGCAAAGTAAAAGCTAGTCTAAATGACCACCATACTGTACACCTACCTTACCACCTACCTTACCAAAAAACACATACTAGCCTTTGATCTCATCAAGCTCCTCTTCAGTGAAATGGTAAATGCTAAAGGTTCCCATGCTGGGGTTTGACATTTCATTCCCACTAATGATCAAACGGATGACATTATATTTATGATTCTGTTACTCTGGAGTAACCTTAACCAGCCTTGTACATGTTATCGTTATGTCCCGATTGGTCTGGAGTGATGGATTAATAGGGTGAAAAGCATCATGCTGGAGCTCAAAGATAGCTCAGTGGGCTAATACTGGCAGTTGTCAAGTCTACCATGTGCACATTGAGACATGGGTTCAAATCCGGCAGTGCTCATGTGAGACCATTATTAACAATGTTAGTGTGGAATCAGGTGTAAGTATGATGGACAAGCACTTATTCACAGAGCTTTCAGGTAGCTTAGTGGGGTAATGCTGGTGTCGTCGCCCAGCAAATCCAGGTTTAATTCTTGCTATGAATCCTATTTGATGTCATGTTTTTAAAACACAGATTTGTTCCAGGAATCACACCATCCACATATTCCATGATTTATTTTTATATTTAAAAAAAAAAAAAGTTTATTAAAAATAGTCAACTAGTAGTCAATTAATTATGGGTTTATCTCCATTATTTTTCTGTTGGGAAAAAATCGTGATAAACCTTCGATTAATCGCGATATTTTGGGGGGGAGAAAAAATTCTTGATAAACCCGCAATTAATTGCAATTATTTTTTGTGGGGAAAAAACCGTCATGATAGACCCACGATTAATCGACTAGTCGACTATTTTTCAATATACAAGTAAAAATTTAAAAAATCATGCAATCGGTTGATTCCTGGAACACCTTCTTCTACGTAACCTGTGGGCAAGCCAGACAACATTAGATGGAATGGGATTTTAACCAACTAGGCATACAGCAGGAATTTAACCTGCCTTTGTTGGGTGGGGACAACATAATTATCCCGTTGAGCAACCTGAGGGCTCTGGAAACAAGTGGAATGGGATTTAAACCAACGTTGCAGTGCGCACTAGGCATAATGCAGGAATTTAACCTGCCTTTGTTGGGTGGGGACAACATAATTATCCCATTGAGCAACCTGAGAGCTCTGGAAACTAAAAGTACTCGTCCATCATACTTACTGTATACCTGATTCCATACTGATTGTAATAATTTCTTTCTGACACAAGCACTGCTAGATTTGAATGTCTTAAGATGAACATGGCAGGGTTGACAGCTGCTAGTATAGCCCATTGAGCTAGTACTGCTAGTATAGCCCATTGAGCTAGTACTGCTAGTACAGTATAGCCCATTGAGCTAGTACTGCTAGTATAGCCCATTGAGCTAGTACTGCTAGTATAGCCCATTGAGCTAGTACTGCTAGTATAGCCCATTGAGCTGTCTGTGCAGTGGCAACATCAGGCATTTCAGCATATTAATCCATCACGCCAGACCAACAGAGTTATAATGATAACAAGTTTAAGGATTGAACCCTTGCAACATATGTTATGTTATGTTATTTTTATTTATAATGCGCCCCCCAACCAACTGTTACATCAGCCCGGGGCGCAGCCCGGGTACAAAAAGAGACAAACAAAAACAAAGGACTGCAGAGACACAAAATGAAACTACATTTAAAACACAAGACAAGGACATAAATTATAGATCGTCTGCGACAAAGAGGTGACTTTTAAGCTGTGCTCTAAAAGAGTCCAGGGTGGTGGCGGACTTGATGTTGATATACATCAATTTCAGGGCTACTGGACTCACCCATTGAGCCACCACAAGACTTGACAAAAGGACTGATGCCAACACATTATGTAGTAAAAAAAAAAAAACTATATATTTTCTAAAGGGATACTTATTGTCATCAGTTCAGGTCATTAGTGGGAATGAATCAAACCCCAATCTCCAGCATGGGAACCCTCAGCATTCTCCACTAGACTAAAGAAGCATGAAATCAAGGGCCGATATTTGAGCTTTTCAAGTTTGGTAGGAGGTTATTTAGACTAACCTTTATGTTGTTAAGTTAAGTTAAGTAGGCTGAAACAGAAGCTAGCACGTTATGAAATTAGCAGTTGTAAGTTCATCCGAGGCTTATATATTGTCTTACTGTCATCAGTGGAAATTGAACCTTGATCTCTAGCGTGGGAACCCTCAATGTCTACCATTTGACTAAAGACGAATTTGATTAAGTCAAAGACTGAAATTTGGGCTTTTCAAGTTGCAGACTGCCTATCGCCCAAGCTTTGTTCTAATCAATGTCAAAAGCAAGGCTATATCCATATCACCTATACTTGCGAATCCATACAATCAGTAGCCTACAGGTAATTCATATATCTACAGTATGCCCATGTCACAATATCACGGCAACCTTAAAGACACTTTACAGGCCCAGTCTTTTTGAACATAATTAAACTAACAATGACTTCACTAGTCAAACTAAATGTGAACAATGATTTATAGATAGCTACTAATGTGTTTGACTTGGTAGGTATGGAGCTTGGTGACATATAACACAGAAAGCATTCTCTCTCTCTCTCTCTCTCTCTCTCTCTCTCTCTCTCTCTCTCTCTCTCCATCTCTCTCTGTTCTGCTGAAACCAAAATTGAGCTTTTTGGCCTGAATACCAAGCGTCACCTCTGGAGGAAACCAGGTACCACTCATCACCGGGCCAATGCCATCCCTACAGTGAAGCATATGGCGGTGGTAGCATCATGATGTGGGGATGTTTTTCAGCAGCGGGAATGAGGCGATTAGTCCTGATAGAGGGAAAGATGAATGCAGCTAAGTACACCGAGATCCTTGAAGAAATCCTGAGCCTGGACCTTAGACTGGGGCGAAAGTCTAAGCACACAGCCAAGATAACAAAGGAGTGACTTCGGGACAAGTCTGTGAATGTCCTTGAGTTGCCCAGCCAGAGCCCAAACTTGAACCTGGTTGAACATTTCTGGAGAGACCTGAAAATGGCTGTGCACTGACACTCCCCGTCCAACTTGATGGAGCTTGAGAGGATCTGCAGAGAAGAATGGGAGAAACTGCCCAAAAATAGGTGTGCCAAGGTTGTAGCATCGTACCCAAGAAGACTTGAGGCTGTAATTGCCACCAAAGGTGCTTCAACAAAGTACTGAGTAAAGGGTGTGAATACATACGTATGTACACGTGATATTTCAGTGTTTTATTTTTAATACATTGGCAAACATTTCTAAAATACTTTCTCACTTTGTCATTATGGGCTATTGTGTGTACAGTAGATCGATGAGAAAAAAAAGAATTTAATCCATTTTGGAATAAGGCTGTAATGTATCACAATGTGAGAAAAGGGAAGGTGTGCAGACTTTCCAGCTTGACTGTATATATATAGTACAAGCAGGCCTATAAACACTTAGCTATTTACAGACAACGATGCTACCTGCTGACTCAATCAAATATACGTAGATGTCCAGATAAGCCACAGTGTCTTGGTCTACTTACTTCACCACCTAAAGGGAAGTGCATAGGGTAGGTAAGGGCTTTTGTCGAGAAACAAGTTGAACCATCAGCAGCAAAATAGCTTTTTGTTACAGGAATCATCAGTATAACTGCTTTAGCCACAGACAGCTACCGTTAATGTTATGGAAGCTGCTGCTAGTTGTGAGCTCATGAGCTAACTGGCTATCACGGTCTTATTGTGCTGATTAGCATTAGAAGCATTGGAACTGATGTGTCCAAGTGACAAGACCTATCCTAATTTATCAGAAATTATTTCATGTCATTTCAGTTTACATCTATTTTGATGGCATGGCTATCTCATTTCATCCTACTAACCACTCCTGAAGAAAAACAAGCCGGCCCAAGCCCATAACCAGTCTGGACCTGGTCTAGTTACTTTCTGTGACCTTTCTGTGACCTCTTGCACCTGCACACATACACACCCCTGACATTCACACCAGCAACTCTTTACTATTATTTTTAAATGTTTCAGGCACACATGCCTTCATCAAATTTATGCAGCAAAAATATAATTTCTACAGATACATGTTCTTCTTCAACATACCTGTACACAGTTCAACATTAAATCCCTTTGTCAAAACAACTTATCTTTCACTCACAGTAAACTGTTATTGGGGCTACAAACACGGTCAAAGTATGGTTAAAAAAAGCAGAAATATATACACAATAATGCCAATAATATAATACAATAATCACAAAACCTGTCATATTATTCTGAATAAAAGTCCCTAGATACAAGTGAAGCAAAAGAAAGCGCAAAAACCTCCAGTACAGAGCAGAACCTCCCAGTGGCCTGCAGGTACAGAGCAGAACCTCCCAGTACAGAGCAGAACCTCCTAGCGTCCTGCAGGTACAAAGCAGAACCTCGCAGTATGGAGCAGAACTTTGCAGCAGCCTGCAGGTACAAAGCAGAACCTTCCAGTACAGAGCAGAACCTCCCAGTGGACTGCAGGTACAGAGCAGAACCTCCCAACACAGAGCAGATACTCCCAGTACAGAGCAGGACCTCCCAGTACAGAGCAGGACCTCCCAGTACAGAGCAGATCCTCCCAGTACAGAGTAGATCCTCCCAGTACAGAGCAGATCCTCCCAGTATAGAGCAGAACCTCCCAGTACAGAGCAGAACCTCCCAGTGGACTGCAGGTACAGAGCAGAACCTCCCAACACAGAGCAAAACCTCCCAGTACAGAGTAGATCCTCCCAGTACAGAGTAGATCCTCCCAGTACAGAGCAGATCCTCCCAGTACAGAGCAGAACCTCCCAGTATAGAGCAGATCCTCCCAGTACAGAGCAGATCCTCCCAGTACAGAGCAGAACCTCCCAGTATAGAGCAGATCCTCCCAGTACAGAGCAGAACCTCCCAGTACAGAGCAGAACCTCCCAGTACAGAGCAGATCCTCCCAGTACAGAGCAGAACCTCCCAGTATAGAGCAGAACCTGCCAGTGGCCTGCAGGTACATACATAGCAGAGCCGTCTCCTCCACAGTAGCCGAGATGGAAATCTACAGTAGATGTACAGTACATCTACCTGATGAAGCTAAATGCTAAAGTGCTACATAATCAGAGAATGAAATGAGCTATGAAAATACTCCAATAATCGTATATAATATAACAATAAAATCATTAAACCTGAAACTTTTATTTTAACATTATTATTTTTATTATTATCCATCACCATCTGTTCTTCTTCTTCGTGTGGGTGTGTCAATGTTTCTCTCCTCCCCAGGCTCGGGGCCGAGGGGCTATCCTTTTACCACCCCGAGCCTGGGTGAGGGGGTCACCCGGGCTATATATCCGGGCACATGTCCAGGAGCCATGTCACCATTTCGTCATCCAAAACCGTCAGGCCATGCATTCCGTTGGGTGTCCGGTATGTCAGACAGTCCTGGATGATGTGGTCTGTTGTTTGTTCCTCGGCGCCACACTCAAGCCCCATCTGTGCGGAAGCGTCCGACGCCGGTCCAGAGGCGATTAAGCTTCACCCACGCCAGTCTGGGTAAGTCTGGAGTCTGGAGGTGTTCGCCTCCCACTCCGCACGCCAGATGTGGTCCGCCCATCCTGCCTTACTGATGTTTAGATCTCTGCATTGCTGCAGGAGATCCCGTGCGGCAGGCAGGCACAAAGGGTGTCTCGACTTGAGACGCCGGGGAGGCTCCGCTGTTACAGTGAGCCTGTCGTGGAGCAGGTGGTTAGGCTCCACGGCCCGGCAGGCGAGACGTGCTGTGGTTCCTGTGAGGCGGAGGCCAGTGGGCTGGATGCCTGCAAGGATGGGAAGGTTGTCCACAGGAGTGGGACGCAGGCATCCTGTCACAATGTGCAAGGCTTCGTTGATAGGCGGGTCAATGAGGCAGGTGTGAGCGCTGTGACACCAAACCGGTGCGCAGTATTCACTGGTCGAGTCGACCAGGGCTAGGGCTGCTGTACGCAGTGTTTTTGCCCCGGCGCCCCAGCCTGATCGGACCAGTCGCCTCATCAACGCCACACAAGCTGTTAACTTCTTGAGCAGTGATTCGAGGTGTCGGCGGAACGTGAGCGACCTGTCCAGTGTCACGCCGAGGTAGTTTGGTTCGGCGCAGCATGGCAGGAGTGTTCCATCGATGTGCACTCAGAGCTCACATTTGGCTTCCTTGTTGTTAAGGTGGAAGGCCGCCGACACCGTCTTTGCCTCGCTGAACTTCAATCTCCATTTCCGGAGGTATGCGCTAGTGTCTGCATGTCCTGGCTCAAGGTCTCCTCCATGGCCTGCCAGTCTCCAGCTGAATACACCAGCGCAAGCTTGACTGCATAGGCGTACTTCCTGGAGACTGTGGGTTCAGCAGGTCATAGGTGTAGATGGTTCAGGACGAGGTCCACGGGTTTAGGCATGGTTATCAGCGATGGTCGATGTTGGGACCGCGGGAACTTTCCTGGGACACGTCTATCAGGGAGCCAGTTGTCAACGCCGACGCTCACGAATGCCAGGTCAGGATTCGTCCCAGTTTTCCAGCGACCGTAGACAAAGCTGGCTGCGCCCTTGGGATTGTACAGCAATTGAAGTTGTACAATTGAAGTTGCCAGCATAGAGGCAGGGGTGAGGGAAGACTGGGAGATACGCTGGTGTGATTCGCGAGGGCAGAGGCTTGTAGACGTTGACGATTTTAAAGCCGCACAACCACTCAATCTCCGAGCCAGGGGATTGGTCGACAAGAGTCCAGTTCAACCTTTGATGGACGAACGTAGCGAGGCCATGCTTCCTGCTTAGGGTAGACTCAGCTAGAGCGAAATTTGGGAGAACTATCTCATCTGCTGTTACGCAGTGGGTCTCCTGGAGGAGGATGACGAGGGCCTTGGTGGTGCAGGCCAGGTGCTCAATGACGTCGATCTTACTGGGGGGGAAGCCCTTTGGAGTTCAGCTGGAGAATTCTGGGTTGGGAGCCGGCAGGGCGAGCTCCGCCGGCTGCTCTCCCCGCCTGTGGCAGCCGAACACCAGCCCGGGTGGCGGCCCATCTGTTGACTGATTTATGGTCATTATAAAGCAGTATATGCAGTATAAAGACTCCGATAGTCTGCTACACTCTGAATAAAATGTCCAGGAGTGTTCGACCAGACCATCTGTCTCAGATGAGAACCAATCTTCAATGATATAGTCAGCCCTGAATCTCAATGATACAGAAATAATGTGTGTGTGTGTGTGGGGGGGGGGGGTGCTCGTAGGTGTGTGTTTGTGCGTGTGTGTGTATTTTTGTGGCAACCTTTTTGTGACTCCCCTCTTTTGTTCTATTAAATCGTCCCGCCAGCTATCTGCCACTGTGCCCCATCCTTGCTGTGCGCCGGGGTCTGACTCATGAATCCTGATATGAGCTCCCTTTCTCAAAACAACTTCTCTTTCAGACAGGTGACAGATTCACAACAAGCCTTTATTGGAGCAATATATATACACACACAGTCAACAAACATTTAAGTACAAATATATACACAATCATGGCAATAATAGAATAGAATAATCACAAAACCTGACATCTTGTTCTAAATAAAAAATCTCTCAAAGTCAAGTCAAAGAAAGTGCAAAACCTCCAGGTACAGAACAGAACCTCCCAGTACAGAGCAGAACCTCCCAGTACAGAGCAGAACCTACCAGTGTCCTGCAGGTACAGAGCAGAATCTCATAGTGGCCTGCAGGTACATAGCAGAACATCCCAGTACACAGAAGAATCTCACAGTGACCTGCATGTTCGTACAGAGCAGAGCTGCCTAGTACAGAGAAGAACCTCACAATGACCTGCAGATACAGAGCAGAACCTCCCAATACAGAGCAGAACCTCCCAGTACAGAGCAGAACCTCCCAGTACAGAGCAGAACCTCCCAGTCACTTGTAGGTAGCCTAGATGGAGATCTACATGTACATCTACACGATGAAGCTAAATGCTAAAGTGCTACTTAAAGAATGAAACGAGCTGTGGAAATAATCCAATAATCATATACAATATAAAAAACAAGCTTATTAAAGGTCTCAATAAAATAAAAAAGCTTTCATTTTAACATTATTATCATCAATCACCATCTGTTGACTGATGTTTGGTCGTTTCAGTGCAGTAATCTGGCTAGCCGACCAGACTATCTGTAGATCACTTCTAATCTCAGATTAGAGCAAATCTTCAAAGAGATATAGTCAATCAATGACTTAATTTCTTAATCTCAATGGTACAGTTAATGACTTCTAATGGAGTGTGTGTGTGTGTGTGTGTGTGTGTGTGTGTGTGTGTGTGTGTGTGTGTGTGTGTGTGTGTGTGTGTGTGTGTGTGTGCGCGTGCGTGTGTGCGTGTGTGTGTGTGTGTGTGTGTGTGCGTGCGTGTGTGCGTGTGTGCGTGTGTGTGTGTGTGTGTGTGTGTGTGCATGTGTTAGCCACAGTTCTTCTCCTGCAGCATGTGTTGTCTGGTGGAGCTGGTGCTGCTGCCTCCAAGACAAGACTCAGATTGTTTCTTCATCCGGTCTAGGAAGTAGAACCGCAGCATCAGAAAGAACCCTGGGGGAGAAAATACGGAACATTAGCATGAAATATCATTCTAGAACATGGAAGGTTAGCATGAAACATCAGTCTACTCAAGAGATTCTAGAAGACAGTGCTCTACATGGTCCACCATCAATTTTTGGAACACGTTCTACACTCTGTACACTATCACCATCTACTGGTCATACTATACCTTCACTTAACACTTTGACAGAGCAGAACCTCATAGGTGGAAGACAGTCAAACTTACTTAACAAACCCTAATCCTGTAAAGTATGAGTAGGCCATGTTGTCAAGTTCCTTCCCTTCAGGTTTTCTGTAGAACTGGGACCAGCTCCTAAAATAAGCCTAAAATAATCCTCCTGAAGCCAGGAGGAAGCAGCTTGTGGAGGCGTTGTGCTGATATGCTGCAGCAGCTGAATGGCAGGACTGAGGACCATTGTCTCAGAGGCAGAGCTACACAATGGACCAGATCCGACTCTGGGTCTGGGGCCATACATTTCCCAATAAGGGTTTTCTCTAGCCACGTAGAGAAATGCCATGAGACTAACTTGTACTGAAGAGCGAGAGGAGTGTTCTAGGCAGACACCCACCCTGGAGGGAGTTGAGGATACAGAAGAGGAAGACGACGACGTCAGAGAGCGGCCCGAAGTCCAGGAAGCCCAGACCCCAGGTGGTCCCGAACAGGCAGCTGAGCCCCCAGATGCTGAGGAACGCCACGCGACATTTCCTCCACTCGTCCCTGTTCTGGATCTTCATCAGGATCAGGACCAGCATCACCAGGCCACACCCCACCACCAGCACCAGGAACGACACGTTGGTCAGGTAGTGGGCCAGCCAGGCGGAGTCGGAGTCCTTCATCCAGCACCTGGACAGATACACATAGATGTGTTCTACCATCGCATAGATGATATCTAGTACAAACGGAGTATCTAGTACACACGGAGTAACTAGTACACACGGAGTAACTACCTGCACCAACTCATCTCTAACTCTAAGACAAGATTATTATTATTACAGATGTAATGACACATCAGACACACCGGCTCTTGTGTAGCATGGGCAGCACCTGGGCTCACAGAGATACATCACATACTGTTGATACACTTTAACAGAATCACAGCACTTTGAGCATCTGGTATTGTATTGTATACAGTTTTGTATACACTATTGTTATTATAAGTACTGTAGTTCAAATTTGAATGAGGTGATCCCCCATCCAGCCCCTAAACACACTGGCATTATATCAATCTAATAACATGATCAAGTCTTTCTAAATATAGTTCACAACATTAACTGTCTTACAGTAGCTGGAGCTACTCACATGAAATAAGGGTCGTTGACATCATCGATGGGTACAACCTCCCTCACGCCATAGATGTCGCCGATGCCAAGCAGAACAGTAACAGGGATGACTGGGACGCCTGGGAAAGGGATTGGAATAAACATCGATTCATTCTAATGAATTATCCTCTAAACTGCAGTGATCAACTCAATGAGCTCAGGGTATCAACAACACTGATCTCACACTGGCAAGAGAGAACCAAGGTTATAATAGTTTAGCTTTTTTCATTAGTTTTTATTTTTATATCGTTTTAACTTTTTGTTTTCAATTTCAGTTTAGTTTTGATTAGTTTTAAAGCAGGTTTGCTAGTTTAATTTCGTTTTAATTTTTGAAAATGCTTAGTTTTAGTTTCGTTTTTAATAGTTTCAGTATTAGTTTTAGTTTTTTATTCTTCTGTGCTAGCCTTGTGAGACCATCCTGATCTCGTGAGCTCACGTTGTTTCACTCCGTGTGAAACAAACCATCTGGACCACGTCAGGTTACTCCTGCGCAGGGACACAGCTAAAGAACATGGAGGATAGATTTCATATCCACCCAAAATACTAGGCTTATGTATGAAATGAAAAAGACTAAAACTAAGGACATTTTCTCAATAATTTTAGTTTATTTTAGTTAGTTTTGTAAACACACAATACAGTTTTAGTTAGTTATCGTTTTTTAGTAAAGTCTAGTTTTTATTTTTATTTCAGTTAACTAAAATGTTTTTTCACACCTAGTTTTTGTTTTTTAATTAGTTTTCGTTAACTATAATAACCTTGGAGAGAACACACCATCTTACAGCTACTGTAGCACCACAAGCCAGGACCCAGGGGACCACACCCTCTTATACCTGCTTCCACTCACCAAAGCCAATCAGTTGCCAGATGCAGGGCTTGGGGGAGGGGGTGAAGACCAGGTAGACCAACCAGAAGGTGTGGAACACCTCAATAGCCATCCAGCAGAAGGAGGAGAGGAGGGCGTAGTGGAGGGCCGCGCCCACCACTAAGCATGCCTTGGCCCCACCCACATTGGCCAGCGTCCCAGTGAGGAAGAAGAGGAAGTTGAGGAGGAAGAGGGCCACGGCCAGACCACGATGGACCGTCACTGATGGCTCCTTAGCTCTCCTGTAGGGAGACAGAATAAGAGAGAGGATAGATAGATAGATAGATAGATAGATAGATAGATAGATAGATAGATAGATAGATAGATAGATAGATAGATAGATAGATAGATAGATAGACAGATAGACAGATAGATAGATAGATAGATAGATAGATAGATAGATAGATAGATAGATAGATAGATAGATAGATAGATAGATAGATAGATAGATAGATAGATAGATAGGAAACTAAGCAGAGTGGGGTATGTTACATAAAGAAGAGGAGGATTACCTCTGTTTGTTGAGAAAAACGATGATGGCCACACAGCTGAGCATAGACACAACACAGCCCATGGATGTGATGACACTCAGAGCCAGCAGGTGGCGGACTTGTCGGGTCTCCATTTGCTGAAGGGAGACAGCTATTCAAGGGATGAAGGCTACTATACAAGGTACATCTTGTGTGTGCATGTGAATATGTGTGTGTGCGTGTGTGTGTGTGTGTGTGTGTGTGTGCGTGTGTGTGTGTGTGCGTGCGTGCGTGTAACTCACCACTAGTATGGCAAAGTACGTCAGATGGTTACAGTGACACTCAGTGTCCTCTAGACCGTTCTGAAACGTCACACAGCCTTCCTTCTTCCAGCTGACCACCAAGGGGTCTGAAAACAGCACCACAATCACAACTATCACATCTGGAACAGCACCACAATCACAACTATCACATCTGGATCTGAAAACAGCACCACAATCACAACTACCACATCTGGATATGGAAACAGCACCACAATCACAACTATCACATCTGGATCTGAAAACAGCACCACAATCACAACTATCACATCTGGATCTGAAAACAGCACCACGATCACAACTACCACATCTGGATCTGAAAACAGCACCACAATCACAACTATCACATCTGGATCTGAAAACAGCACCACAATCACAACTACCACATCTGGATCTGAAAACAGCACCACGATCACAACTATCACATCTGGATATGGAAACAGCACCACAATCACAACTATCACATCTGGATATGGAAACAGCACCACAATCACAACTATCACATCTGGATATGGAAACAGCACCACGATCACAACTATCACATCTGGATCTGAAAACAGCACCACAATCACAACTATCTGGAGCCAGTACCAACCAATACTGATAAACATGCTTGGTGCTACATACCTCTCTTTCTATCCCATGAGACACATTTCCTGGAGTGAGTTTTCTGGGGAAAAAGACAGATGAAATTGGCTGAAAAATGTTTGAAATCATTTCATCAGTACTAGGCTGATATCATTTCAACACTAGATGGTGACGCAGTTTGTAGAACAGGATCAACAGCATCAAGGAGGCTCTGACACCACTTACCTGGAGCAGCTACAGTACAAATGACTACCTTTTAAAGGACTGACTGCAAGAAGCTGTCTTACACGTGTCTGTAGTCTCTACCCTACTGATTGGCCCAGCTGTTTGGCCCCCCGTACACACACACACACACACACACACACACACACTTACAGGTATGGCATCATGATGGAATGCGATCCTGATTGGCTCAGGGAGGTTGGCGATGACCTCATTCTCCACGGTGATGCCCACCACGTTATCTAGAATCTGGATGCCATTCTGGACGGCCGTGGAATGGTCCTGTGACAGACCCCAGTCAGAATAGCACAACCATACAGAGAACCACACAGAGAACCATACAGAGAACCACACAGAGAACCACACATAATATGTTGTAGTCCCGGTCAAAGCCACAGTATCTGTCTATAGGGGCCCTACCTGGAAGAGGGAGCTGTTCCAGTAGAGGGTGCAGGGTCTGTCTATAGGGGCCCTACCTGGAAGAGGGAGCTGTTCCAGTAGAGGGTGCAGGGTCTGTCTATAGGGGCCCTACCTGGAAGAGAGAGCTGTTCCAGTAGAGGGTGCAGGGTCTGTCTATAGGGGCCCTACCTGGAAGAGAGAGCTGTTCCAGTAGAGGGTGCAGGGTCTGTCTATAGGGGCCCTACCTGGAAGAGGGAGCTGTTCCAGTAGAGGGTGCAGGGTCTGTCTATAGGGGCCCTACCTGGAAGAGAGAGCTGTTCCAGTAGAGGGTGCAGGGTCTGTCTATAGGGGCCCTACCTGGAAGAGAGAGCTGTTCCAGTAGAGGGTGCAGGGTCTGTCTATAGGGGCCCTACCTGGAAGAGGGAGCTGTTCCAGTAGAGGGTGCAGGGTCTGTCTATAGGGGCCCTACCTGGAAGAGAGAGCTGTTCCAGTAGAGGGTGCAGACCACCGTGGCGTTGCTTCTGCCTGGGGGCCTCAGACCGGAGGGCAGGTGGACAGAGGGGATCATCTTAGGGAGAACACCCAGAGGAGCCTGGACAGAATAGAGTAGAGTAGAGTAGAGTAGAGTAGAGTAGAGTAGAATAGAATAGAATAGAATAGAATAGAATAGAATAGAATAGAATAGAATAGAGTAGAGTAGAGTAGAGTAGAGTAGAGTAGAGAAGAGAAGAGTATAGTAGAATAGAATAGAATAGAATAGAATAGAATAGAGTAGAGTAGAGTAGAGTAGAATAGAATAGAATAGAATAGAATAGAATAGAGTAGAGTAGAGTAGAGTAGAGTAGAATAGAATAGAGTAGAGTAGAGTATAATATAATAGAGTAGAGTAGAGTAGAATAGAGTAGAGTAGAGTAGAATAGAGTAGAGTAGAGTAGAATAGAGTAGAGTAGAGTAGAGTAGAGTAGAGTAGAATAGAGTAGAGTAGAGTAGAGTAGAATAGAATAGAATAGAGTAGGGTAGAGTAGAGTAGAGTAGAGTAGAGTAGAGTAGAATAGAGTAGAGTAGAGTAGAATAGAATAGAATAGAGTAGAGTAGAGTAGAATAGAGTAGAGTAGAGTAGAGTAGAGTAGAATAGAGTAGAGTAGAGTAGAATAGAATAGAGTAGAGTAGAGTAGAGTAGAGTAGAGTAGAGTAGAGTAGAATAGAATAGAGTAGAGTAGAGTAGAGTAGAGTAGAATAGAGTAGAGTAGAGTAGAATAGAATAGAATAGAATAGAGTAGAGTAGAGTAGAGTAGAATAGAATAGAGTAGAGTAGAGTAGAGTAGAGTAGAGTAGAGTAGAGTAGAGTAGAGTAGAGTAGAATAGAGTAGAGTAGAGTAGAGTAGAGTAGAATAGAGTAGAGTAGAGTAGAGTAGAGTAGAGTAGAATAGAATAGAATAGAATAGAATAGAGTAGAGTAGAGTAGAGTAGAATAGAATAGAGTAGATTAGAGTAGAGTACAATAGAGTACAATAGAATAGAATAGAATAGAATAGAATAGAATAGAATAGAATAGAATAGAATAGAGTAGAATAATCAGTCAACTTTGGAGCGGGCGGATTCGTCTGGACCCAGACTAGTACACTTGACTACCTACATACATAAATGCAATTATTGTATTTAATTATTGGATAAAAGCGCCTTCTAAATGAATGTAATGTAATGTAAGACTAGAAGGACATTGAGGGAGAGACTTTGGAGGATAATTTGTGTTTGAGTGTGTGTGTGTGTGTGTGTGTGTGTGTGTGTGTGTGTGTGTGTGTGTGTGTGTGCGTGTGTGTGTGTATTTGTGTGTGTGCGCATGTTTGCATGCGTGTGTGTGTGTGTGTGTGTACTTGTGTGTGTGCGCATGTGTGCATGCGTGTATGTATTTGTGTGTGTTTTAGTTAACTGAAATAAAAATAAAAACTAGGCTTTACAAAAAAACGATAACTAACTAAAACTGTATTGTGTGTTTATAAAACTAACTAAAATAAACAAAAATTATAGAGAAAATGTCCTTAGTTTTAGTGTTTTTCATTCCATACATAAGCCTAGTATTTTGGGTGGATATGAAATCTATCCTCCATTATTTCTTTAGCTGTGTCCCTGCACAGAGGTAATCTGACGTGCACCAGATGGTTTGTTTTGCAGAGAGTGAAACAACATGAGCTCACAAGATCAGGATGTTCTCATGAGGCTAGCGCAGAAAAAAAACCAACTAAAACTAATACTGAAACTAATAAAAACTAAAACTAAGCATTTTCAAAAACTAAAAACTAAACTAAACTAGCAAACCTGCTTTAAAACTAATCAAAACTAAACTGAAATTGAAAACAAAAAGTATATCAAAAACGATATAAAAATAAAAACTAATGAAAAAAGCAAAACTATTATAACCTTGGTGTGTGCGCATGTGTGCATGCGTGTGTGTGTGTGTATTTGTGTGTGTGCGCATGTGTGCATGCATGCGTGTGTGTGTGTGTGTGTGTGTGTGTGTGTGTGTAGTCTTACAGGCAGGGTGACACTGTATCCCTGGAAGTCTTGGTTCATCTCCACCACTGAGCTCAGAGCACAGGGCAGCTCCACAATGCCCAGAGCCTTGGACTTCAACACGGTCTCCTCGATGCTGCACACACACACACACACACACACACACACATGAATACACACACGCATACAGTACACCTTTTTAGGACCTTAGCAACAGAACCTCTGTGTATCCCACCCACCACACATATACTGTAGTAGGCTGCAAGATGCATGCATGTCTTATACTGTACATACTGTAGTTAACTCTGGTGAATCAGCCAACATCCGTTTAACAGTGAGCTAGCATCCTGTTGGTGGCTAAACCTCTGCTCTACACTCACTTCCCGTCACACTCCTGCATTGATTACCTCCCATGCTACTGCTCTGAGGCTCATATTGATGCCAGACTTCAGATAAAAGCATTTCCATTTCCAAATGAAGATATGAGATGTGCTCCACATACCTGTTGACTTGGTTGGGTCCCTGGCTGACCTCCTCACAGAACTCCTTCTCTGCAAGACAGAACCATCATTTACAGTCATGTGACTGACTGACTGACTGACTGACTGACTGACTGACTGACTGACTGACTGACTGACTGACTGACTGACTGACTGACTACAAACAACATTATAACATCTGTATTGACCTAACTATCTGTTAGGACAACAGCCATTGGTGTGGTGGAGGTTACTAGGGTGGTCTATAGGGGTATTGGTGTGGTGGAGGTTACTAGGGTGGTCTATAGAGGTATTGGTGTGGTGGAGGTTACTGTGGGGGTCTATAGAGGTATTGGTGTGGTGGAGGTTACTAGGGTGGTCTATAGAGGTATTGGTGTGGTGGAGGTTACTGTGGGGGTCTATAGAGGTATTGGTGTGGTGGAGGTTACTAGGGTGGTCTATAGAGGTATTGGTGTGGTGGAGGTTACTAGGGTGGTCTATAGAGGTATTGGTGTGCTAGAGGTTACTAGGGTGGTCTATAGAGGTATTGGTGTGGTGGAGGTTACTAGGGTGGTCTATAGAGGTATGGGTGTGGTGGAGGTTACTAGGGTGGTTTATAGAGGTATGGGTGTGGTGGAGGTTACTAGGGTGGTCTATAGAGGTATTGGTGTGGTGGAGGTTACTAGGGTGGTCTATAGAGGTATTGGTGTGGTGGAGGTTACTAGGGTGGTCTATAGAGGTATTGGTGTGGTGGAGGTTACTAGGGTGGTCTATAGAGGTATGGGTGTGGTGGAGGTTACTAGGGTGGTTTATAGAGGTATGGGTGTGGTGGAGGTTACTAGGGTGGTCTATAGAGGTATTGGTGTGGTGGAGGTTACTAGGGTGGTCTATAGAGGTATGGGTGTGGTGGAGGTTACTGTGGGGGTCTATAGAGGTATGGGTGTGGTGGAGGTTACTAGGGTGGTCTATAGAGGTATGGGTGTGGTGGAGGGTTTCTAGATACTGTAGGTATTAGTGTGGTGGAAAGGGTCTACAGAGGTGTTGGTGTGGTAGAGGGGATCTGGAAAGGTGTTGATGTGATGGAGGTTACTACAGGTTCTATATTTATTTTGTATTTTTATGTAACCTTTATTTAACCAGGAAACCATTAGGAACCAATTCTTATTTACAATAGAGGCAAAGGTAAACACACTTAATTTTCTGTGTGCAGACTTTAGGTATAATACGGTCTCCTTACTGCAGTTGATGACTTCCCCATAGAAGTGGTAGGCAGAGTGAGTATGGAAGCTGATGATGTCATTGTGAACCATCCCGTTGACGATTCCAAAGGGGGCGGTGCCATAATTGGTGCCCAGTGATAGGTCGGTGCAGCAGGATCCCTGCAGCCCGGAGGGCGGGCACAGCGTGTGATTCTTCCCGCCCACCTCCATGATCAGCTGGTCCAATATGGGCTCCCAAAACACACAGAACCTCATCTCCGTGGACAACGGGTCCCGCTGCAGAGGCACCAGCGCCGACCCGTCGCACTGGGCCGTGATCTGCCCTCGCAAGGAGATAGAGCTCTCATTGGCCGAGACTGTGATGTCTCTGCAGCCCTTCTTCAGGTCATAGGTCAGGGTCAGGGGCCCTTTGCTGTGGCGCCAGGTGCCACACATCTTGAAGTCCCGGTCATTCTCCCCTGAACCTGGAGGAGAGCAACCAGAGGATTGGAAAAAAATATTGATCATTAGATTAGTTACTGAGAGTAAATAAAAAAACAGCAGAATCACATATGATCAGGGGTCTCATTTATAATACTGTGCGGAGAATCCACGTTACTAAGCCTGCTTACTTAAGCAAGTTTGAAAAAATATGCACAAAAAAAACAGATTGATAGCACAGTGCGCATCACGCCCCACATGGACTGAAGCCAATTCAATGCTTGTCACACCCTAATTAGCGCCCACGGTTGCCTATAAATGGTCAATGGACCGCCCCATTCACCATTCATAAATGGTAACTGCATGATGACAGACGGTGATGTCAATGTAAAATAGAGGCTCTTGCAGTGGAGCGTGAAGCCAGACTGGCTTGATGGCTGAAAGACAAGGTCTTATGAACTGAAGATCACAGGTTCAATCCCAATCCACGCCACTGTGATAACAATATTAGTCGAAAACCGCATCAATTTAAAAGCAATTTGTCCTACGGTTTCCCTTAGTATTTATGAGAATGTCATAACATGCAAGTATTGTATAAATCGTTTGGCTAGGCTAAATGATGAGGCCTATCCTGTTTGTTCATTATGAGCCAACATAGACCTGTAGGCCTACGTGTGTTGGTGGAGGTTTTGCAGCCTATTCCTAATTAAACCCAACGGTTTAATCGAATTCCTCGTGATCATTGACTCACACATGGACAAAATAATTCCTAAATATTGTTTAATAATTACAGATCCGATTACAGATCCAAATATTATTCCCGATTACACTACTGTACAACATAACTGAGGGGTTCTTTTGCAAAAACAGACATCTGTTTGTAGGCCTATTAAATCATGCCCATTAGAGGTGAGGAGATGTATCTCCTTTTATCTCTTGATGGTGATATAACATTAATCAAAAGAGTAATAACATGCAGGAAATGGACATGCGTTGGTGTATTCATGAAAACATTCACACAGCCGACACTCCCGACAGCACAGTCAAACCTCTCACAACTAGAAGTTGTCTCCGCTCCACATAAAAGCTACACATCTCATATTCAAGTCGCGTCATATTCAGGGAGCTATATAATATATATAATTGAGAGGTAGGCCTATAAGGGAGGGATAAAAAAAAAAAAAAAAAATTATTTAAGGTATAGAGTTTATCAACTTCACAACTTTTCGAGTTTCATCCTTCTGCCGCAGTCACAGTTTGTAATTTCTCCAGAAATGTACTTACAGTACGCGTGGGTCAGAGTGTGCGTGGAGAAGCGCACATTTTCCGAGGTTCTGTGGTCAAGTTCATTTTTTATAAATACCGAAGGTTGCTTAGAAAGTGCAGCGTTAATAAATGGCGCCCCTGAACATGAACACGCGCTCCCCTAAATGAAGATATGAAGCGTGGAGACCTTCATATCACTGACCAGCTTCACACTGAGCTGAGCGATCAGAACCGGTCCCTCTGTGAGAAGAGCAGACGGGCACACATCCCTTCCTTACCTGAGGAGAGGAGGGCGAGGAGATACGCCATCACTTCCAGCCCCCGTCTGACTGGCTGGCTGGTCCCCATGGTTACAGTCTGACCTCTGATCCCTGTTAAAACAAGCAGACAAACAGAGCTGTGAGGAACAATGCTGACCTGGAGCGCTGCTGGCTCGGTCAGGACACTACTGAGCAGGACCAGCACAGCTCTCAGCCCCTGCAGTCGCAATAAAACTACAATCATGGAGGCTCGGCTCAACTCTAACTGCTGGGCATTCATCTGGGGCTTGTAGTTTGATTTGGTGAGTTTTGTGACACTGAGAGACTTAGAGGTGATTATTCAATTAGCGCATCAAAATCAACATTCAATTGATGGAAGATCTTTTTTCTATCAATCATGCAGTTGCAGTAACTTTAGATGCGCATCTAGTTTGAGCGAATTATCTTTCTGATGGAAAAAGGGCAATATTCCCTCATTATTTCTCATGATATGCTTTACTGTCTCTGCAACAAAATAAAGTTGTTGAATTCTAATGAACCCCAAATTGCTCCCAATGAGCAGGCTAGCACCTTGCATGGCAGCTGCTGCCACCATTGATGTGTGTGTGTGAATGGGTGAATGAGAGGCCTTCATTGGAAAGCGCTTTGGATAAAAGCACTATATAAATGCAGTCCATTCATTAGGCCACCAAATGTATGCATATTGCCTCGTTTAAATACCTTCAAAGAGCACAGGCACACAGAGACACTATTATCATGGCAGCGCAGTTAGCACGGTCTGTCACCCTTTCTAGTGCTTTGTGAACACCAAGGTTTATTTTGGGGTTATTTGCACAGGTACAGTATAGCGTCACAAAAAGCCACACAATCCCTTCGTGAATTTGCCCCATACTGTACTGTTACTGTCTGGAAGACTCAGACTGTACTGTTACTGTACTGTTACTGTCTGGAAGACTCAGACTGTACTGTTACTGTAATGTTACTGTCTGTAAGACTCAGACTGTACTGTTACTGTACTGTTACTGTCTGGAAGACCCAGACTGTACTGTTACTGTATTGTTACTGTCTGGAAGACCCAGACTGTACTGTTACTGTACTGTTACTGTCTGGAAGACTCAGACTGTACTGTTACTGTAATGTTACTGTCTGGAAGACCCAGACTGTACTGTTACTGTGTGGAAGACCCAGACTGTACTGTTACTGTACTGTTACTGTCTGTAAGACTCAGACTGTACTGTTACTGTACTGTTACTGTCTGGAAGACCCAGACTGTACTGTTACTGTACTGTTACTGTCTGGAAGACTCAGACTGTACTGTTACTGTAATGTTACTGTCTGGAAGACCCAGACTGTACTGTTACTGTAATGCTACTGTCTGGAAGACTCAGACTGTACTGTTACTGTACTGTTACTGTCTGGAAGACTCAGACTGTACTGTTACTGTAATGTTACTGTCTGGACTGTACAGTCCCATCCCACTGTGTGTCACCAGCTGTCCCAATCAAGTCACTGTTTGCTGAGTGTTTACCGGGTTTTATTAAGTGACTTAGACACGGGTCTCTGTATCCTAAAATGGATTATAGGGATAGCTAACATATAGTGGGCTACTATGTAGGTAGCATCTCTGTAACCATCTATCTACTAGTGTTACGTTTCTTACAATGAAGTATTTTTATAGTGCTCTGTAAAATGTTCCTGGCTAATACATTTAAACCCTTTCCAGGAGCTTGCTTGATCATCTCATTGAGAGAGGCCAGGGAAGAATTTTTACAGTTCACCTACATTGGCTCAAATTGTTTTTGTGCATGGCTGGAAGCCAACGCACCTAGTATAGTGTTTGTCCGTTTATCACTTCCTCACTTCCTCCCTCCCTCCCTCCCTCCCTCCCTCCCTCCCTCCCTCCCTCCCTTACTCTGGACAATGTTGGCCTGCATCTCTCTGTTGGCACCACTAGAGGCAGTAGTCCCAGCACACCAAAACGAAGAAGGACACCAAAATCAATCCACCAATCTCTACTGCACAAGTAGAGTAGTAGTGAGAGTATTGGACTCCCACCCGGGAGACCGGGGTTCAAGACCCAGTGGGGATGACTTTATGGGACTATACCCCAAACCTCCACATGTTCATCTTTTCACTCCAACCTTTAACCCTTGCCTTATAGATCAGATCCTGTCCCAACCCCAACCCTTATACTAACCCCAACCCACACTAGGGACTGGAAGAAGGACACCAAAACCAACCAGATCTCCACTGCACAAGTAGAGTAGTGGTGAGAGCATTGGACGCCCACCCGGGAGACCGGGGTTCAAGACCCGGTGGGGATGACTTTATGTTATCATCAGTGTAACTGCTTTAGCCACTGACTGCTACCATTAATGTTATGGAAGCTGCTGCTAGTTGTTGTGAGCTCATGAGCTAACTGGCTATCCCGCTCTTATTGTGCTGGATTAGCATTGGAAGCATTGGAACTGATATGTCCAGGCGACAAGACCCATCTTAATTTATCAGACATTATTTCAAGTCATTTCAATTCACAGCTATTTCAGTGGCATTACTAGCTTCCGTCCTACCAGTCCTGAACATAAACAAGCCAGCCACGCACATAAGCCAGGCTGGACCTGGCCTGGTTTTTTTTTTTCTTTCTTTTTTTCTTTCCTCTGTAAAATTAGGGGTTGGATCACTTTGTACATGAGATGTGCTATATAAATAAAGTTTGATTTGATTATGCGGAGCTGGAAATCAAAGGACTGGTCACAGATGCTGTAAAAGAGAGACTGACATTGTATTTTGTTTAGTTTTACATCCTATTGTTGAGTTTCTCATGGTTACCCTGTGGTCATACTTTGTATACTACAGTAGTTGAAACTTTATCTGTCTTCAAAACGGAAACATTCATATCAGTAGCAGACCTAACCAGACAGCTGCTCTCATTCTCTCCTCTGTCAGTTAGACAAAGGTCTTATCTACTCTAAACAGCAGTCATCAACCACACCGTACATACGTCTCCTCTGGAGACAGATAAACACATACACACACACACACACGCACACACACACACACAAACATGCAGACGCACACACACGCACACGCACATACACACAAACATGCAGACGCACACACACGCACACGCACATACACACACACGCACACACACACACACGCACGCACACACACACACACACACACAAACATGCAGACGCACACACACGCACACGCACATACACACACAGCAGTATCTATCTATGTCCTTAACAATGACTACAGATTAGCTCAGTCACCGAAATACACACAACGGTTTTCCTCTACTGATGGGCAGACACACACACACACACACACACACACATACACACTCACTCACATCATTCACTGATTCCTCATGTTTATCCACTAAAGACGTCCAGCTGCATGCCAATAACAGACCATTTCAGTCCTGCCCCCCCCCCCCCCCTCCCTCCCTGCCTGCATCTACGCTTTATGTGAAGTCCGGGGGGGAGGGGGGGGGGGGGGGGGGGTGCGGGGTCCGGGAGAGGGGGGACCGATCCTCTGGTGAGTTAGTCAAACTGAGAACAACTTCTTATTGCTTTACGTTTGGCTTTCAGGGATTTCTGTAACTGCTGTAACACATATGTGGATTCACCCCCGGCCTCTTAACACCCTCCCTGCCAGAGGCCCTGAGAATGGCTGAGACCGTGCTGATTTTTAAGCAAGATCTGAAAACATACCTTTATAACATTGCTTTTACCACATAGTTTTACTTGTTTTAATATCTTAGTGTTCTTAAAGGCAAAATGCACCCTAGAACAACATTAGGCTGAAAAACTAGAGCCCCATACAAAAATATAGGTGATGGCGAGTCCTATAGACCGGACTAGCGACATCTAAAGAAAATCACGTTTCAGAGTCAGCACTTCCGGGATATACCGCGTCGAAACGCGTCGACATATACTGCCAGAAAATCGAGCAAGACTACAGGGGGGTGGGTGCTTGGTATGATTGACAGCTATGATTGACAGCTATGACAAGCACGGCGGAGGGGGCTAGCGAGCGAACATACGCCCCCTAGTTTCACGCAGCCCATTTGGATCGAGGAGTTTTGGAAACTTTTTTCCGCTTAGATAGGATAAATTGGAAGAGGAGACACAGACCGGAGGGTCCCGGAGGGCAAATGACAAATAAGTAAGTCAACCTAACGTTATACGTAGATCTCTGCTTTGAATGGTCTAACCTGGCTAACGTTAGCTATCTGCATTTCATATCTGCCTATTTGGCTAATCTGAGTTCCAGGATCCCAAGCTGAGGCAAATAGTTGTCTAACTGCAATCTCGTCAATAATGAAGTCATTTTATAATGTAGGCTGTAATGTTAGCTTTGTTTGGCATGCAATGGTGCTTTGGCTAATGTTCGTAAGCTAGACAGCAATTTTAATGTATTTTCTTTGTATCTAGACAGTACCGCTTGGCTGGCTACAGAATTGTCCTGGAATGGGTTTTACGGGGAGAACGGCTCAGAAGACACCGACGTGCTGTTCTTCCTGCTTGTGTGGTGGACAGTATTCGCCAGCTATATCCTTCTGCGGATGGACAATACCGTGGCTTTATCGAGGTCAATGAGGCTTTGGAAGGAATGTATCAGTAGGCCTACCTGATGTGTAATGTTAGGCTACAGTTAGAAAAGTCCCCCTGTGCGCGCTGTACTCCCTGCAGCAGTGAGCATAACAGCTAGCATTCAGATCTGAGGTTTGCATGTTATCTGAATAGCTGGTTATGTCCGTTTGCATTTTCTGTTATTTATTGCGACTCAGTATGTAACATTACTGTTGTGTTCTATTGTTACCTAACCATACGTACTCCCTTTTTTGCAATAAACATCCTAAACATTGGCACCTGGACTCTTCTTCTACACTTACTCACCTGAAGACCACCAAATAGTGCCCCGACCTAACACTGTGAAGTGATCGCTGTTACACCATCTATATAGGCTATATCACACAGATGTATTCATTATAGGCTATATCACAAAAAATACTATTTCACATATGTACACAATGCAGGAGTGCAATATTCAAAAATCTTATTTACTTTCAAAGGCATATGATTACAACAAAACCAGGCTTTTAGTTTTACAGATGGTTTCATACTCTTGTGGATTTTGGAAAGGAGAAACAAAGTGTATTTGCAAGGTAGTGGTATTGGGTATCATTTTTAAAATCTAGTCTTATATGTTTGTGCTGCATCTTCTTTGGTTGGCTTTGGGGCTGCGGCAATGTTGGCTGGCAGGTCTGGTCTTGGGAGACGGGAAGATTCATCCTTGAAGATGACACTTTCATCTTGCCTTCGCTTCCACACCAGCTCCATCAATGTCGTCCGGAAGTTGGTGGTGTGTGGCTCATACCTCTTCTTTGTGACCCATTCCTTAGAACGCTTGCTCCACACTTGATCGATGACAGGTTTGCCTAAGACAGAGGATTATATGAACCATCATAGGGTGTGCTGTTCACTAATACGGGCATTTCTCTCTAACATGTTTGCACACACAATATCAATGTATAGGCGTACTGCTCACCATTACAGTCCACCTTCTGTTTACGAGTCAAGTTCTCATTGTGCTCCATGATGGCTAAGTGCGTCCTCTGTTTCATGCTCATGTTGGAGAAATGTTGTCTTTTTGGTGCATATTTGAGGAGAGCACCATGGAATACCTCCAGGGGACCTAATTGTTTTGGAGAGATGAATTATATTAGCTTTATTGTGAACAAGTGGAAATTTGCATTGTTCAATTCATCATAGATGTGTAATCTTTATAGAACTGAAAGCCGAGCCTACTTCACCAAGATGTGGTAAGCAGCAGCGACTGGCACTTCTTTTAGCCAAGGCAAGACAATACCACTGACCTGTATGTTTGAAACGCCCCATGTGATCAAGATCCTTCTGGAGGTTTTTATCGTTGACCACAGCAGCCAGTTCGTGGTATTCCTCAGATTCTTTGCAAAGCCACTTTTTCTTCTCCCGGTCTTCAGTGGTGATAGGTGGGTGAAGACAGTGGTGCTCTGTCCCTCCTTCGGTCCATGTATGCTCATCCACTGTGTGGTGTAGAATCGAGTTCCAGGTCGACTTCAGTTTCTAAAAACAATAATAATTTAAAATATGGCACATGCATTCCAAGACATTATGAAATAGACAGTGTTGGGGAAGCTACTGTGAACCACACACACACACACATCGGAAGACCTGGGGGAAACAGACAAGAACAAAACCGACAGACCAGCACAGAGACAGAGACATACAAGGCCATAAGACATACAAGGCCATAACATACCCCAACATCTCCTCCTGCCTTGGCGCAAGAGAACCAGAGATGGTTCCTTACAGACCGAATCCATGGCTTTAAAGCTGCACGTCCTCTCTTTTTGGCCTTGGTGATCAACTTCTTTTGGATACCTGTGTAAATACAAGACAATGCAAAGGATATAAGAGCATGTGGACTTCCACCTACAATACACTGCACATTACAAACAGAAAGCCCCTTTCCCCACTAGACTTGTGCCAGACCCATGACCTGCGTTGTACTGTCAATTTGAAAGACAATGATACAGTCCTGACTCCATATCCACCACTCCAGAACCCCCATCCCTCATTTCAAATGTCAGAGCCCAGTCACCAGCATTTTATGTCAATTAACCACCTCATAGGCCCTCTACTCCCAAAATTATGTCAACTAATCTTTGATGTTGTACAATACTCACTTTTGGAGGTATGCCAAATATCAAACTCATGCTGGATTGATGGATATTCCTCACGCATGATTTTTTTTATGCTTGTGGAACGATCAGTTGCCAACACCTCCACATTTAAGCCAGTGTCAAGTAGGGTGTTAATTCCACGTCTGAAGCCAAGACTTTCCATGGCCACTGAGCTGGTTGTCTCTGTCACCTAAGGACACAACAAATAACATACAATTTGTACAATTACAAAATAATCAATATAAAGAAAGATGGATGGATAGATGGATGAATTTCTCTTTTATTTACCTGGACTAACTCAGAATGGACAATTTCCTTGCTAGGGTCAGCCATGAAAGTATAGGTTGTGTATTTGGCATTAAACCCTGGGCTGTCCGAGCGACCATCGGAACACAGCTGTGGCTGCAGGCCGTCTTCCTGTTCCAGAAACATCTTGGCCAAGAGGGCTTCTCGCTGCCGGTCATATTCAGCTTGAATGACAGGATGCAGGTAGCTGTTCTGCATGGCATAGAAGGTGCTACTGCCAAATATATGAAGATTGATCAGCTTTGCCCATTCCTCCAACTTGGTGTATGTGTTACCAGTGAACAACAGAGCAGCTGCAATGAGGAGGTTGGACTGCGGCATTCCACGTTCTGAGATGCAGGAAGTCCATGTTCCAGTGTGGCCTGTCTCACACTCCCATTTCACCCTCATTTGAGAACCCATGTAGGAGACTTCTTTTTTCTCAATGACTTTGAGGCATGTTTGGCAAAACTTCATCAATTCAAGCACTTTCGACTCTGAGACTATAACTTTTGGCTCTTGCCAGTGCATTTCTCTTGTTTCCTCACCAGAATCACCACCAGAATCACTGGTTGAGGGAGGGCTACTGCCTGGTCTAAAGCTAGACTCCTGTGTGGTATCCTGGCGGACATCCAAAGACTCCATACTGGTGAAGCTAGAATCAATTTCCTCCTCTGGCAACACAGCAGGGTTTCTTCCACATCCAGATGCTCCCTGTAGTATATATGAATGTAATTAGTACAGTAAAAAAAACAGTAGGCTATAAATAAAAAGCTATATATCTATTTATATGCTCAGGCACCCATGGCTAGAATCAGCCTTCACAAACTGTATACCGTTTTGCCATGAATACAACAGGTAAAATATATGGTTTACCACCTTGAATTTGATAATATTCTGCCGTCTCACACTAGTTATTCCCAGCCAATTATGTCCAGTGAAATGGAACAGATTTCCATGAAGTGTTGCCTTCCTGCTAGCTAAGTTAGCCTACTCAGAACAGCAGTGTAGCTAGCCTACACTAGTCACCACATTAGCTATAAAAAAAATGTTGTTGTATTTATTTACATTTACCTGAGTTCGTGCGACTTTGCTAGGTGTAGATGTCAGTGGTTGTTCAACAACTTGTCTCTTGCGTTGGTGAGCAACATCACTGCTAGGACCGTGGAAGGTAACGGCTACGCTCACGGTAGAT